>NC_135083.1:1887500-1977500 GCF_051107435.1 Chaetodon auriga
TGGAAGTGCCAAAGAGGCATCACATTGTTCAGTGCCATTGATTAACTTGTCCTCTGTATCAGGACATGAAATGAAAGGAGGGACCACAGATGTGCTTCTGTTAGTCGAGGGGTCTGGTCCTTCTTACCACCTTCTCATGGTTCACGCCTCCTCAGTCCTCGTGGACCAGACTGAATCCTGGGTTTCTGTTTATTTGTCTGTAGATGATTTTAGAACATGGACACACAAAGAGCTAACTTAGCGTACTGGTACCTCCGTCCGTGTTTGGAGATGGAGGCCTCTCCTCCTTCACTCATCTAGTAGATCCTCCTGTACAGCTGAGTGAAGCTCGTCCCCGGCAGGTGTGAAGACGCACCTGGTGACATCGTGTGTCACAGATGTCGAACATGTGTGTCTCTAAGCGCTTCACAGGACAACTGGAGTGTTAGCGGCGCCTGCAGAGTGCATGTTTCTGATTGGCTGTTGATGAGACATGTGAGCTTCATGCTACATTAATGGTTAACTCCCAAATTTTTGACTCTTTGATCAGAGCCTTCTCTTCCTCTGATAGGGCTCCTGAAATGAAGCGTGCTAATAAACTGTGTCAGGAAAAGACAGAAGCTTCGTCGTATCCACCTGAAGCTGCAGGTGGACACGGTGTGTTGTGTTCAGGTGCCTAAAAAGCTGTTGTGTTTTTCGCAATCCAACCCGAGACTCGTGCTACATCTCACCGTCCTCTCCGGTCCTGTCCTTCTGTCCTTTTGCACTACAGAAAGCTGGAGTTATTAAAAATGAGGGTGTGTAATACAAGAGCTGTCCTTCAGTTAATTTAACAGGGCACTTTTTAATTAGCTTAATTAGTGGTGTAACCACCCTTCACGCTTACGGGTGTCTATATGGCCATGAGGTACATGTACAGCCCTGATTAACGTGCAGTAACACACACAGCCATCAGACCCCTGTGTGTGTGTGTGTGTGTGTGTGTCCGTGTGTGTGTGTATGTGTGCGTCCGTGTGTGTGTGTATGTGTGTGTCTGTGTGTGGGACCATCCAATTAATATGTCTGTATAATCACTCCTTATCAAGATTTTGATTTTCCATTATCGGTGATATTGAACAGTTTCATTTTATGCTGAATATCCGTATGTGTGTGAGAGACGAGAGGTTTCTGCTACACACACACACACACACACACACACACACACACAGATAATTGAAAGTGTATTGTGTCTAAAAAACATAAACTAATCCTAAACTAATCTCTCTCCAACAGTCCTATAAAATAAAATATATTATATAAAAATATAACATACTGTGGATAAAATACTTATTTATTTACAAATTATTTACAAAACATAATAAGTGCACAGCTCTGCAGTTTATACGTAGTGTGTGTGACCATGACTGAAGAAAAACTAACAGATGAGACCGTATTGAAGCTGATCTGCAGCCTCAGTGTGCTGCTTCTGTCAATAACTGTGGATTGTTTTCATATTAACCTGATGAAGACCTTTAATGTGAAATAAGCACCTAACGTTTACTCTGATCCATCTGAGGTCACTTTCAAAGTAAGTTTAATCAAGCTGATGTCTCACACAGTGGAGGAGAGTCTTTACTCATTACTGGGCTCTGTTCCAGTGTATGTTAATGGGAATGAAATGGTCCAGTTTAGAAGCAGAGCAAACTCTATGATCGCATTAACCTTATTTGGAATAAGGTCAGTAATCATATTTCCTCCGAGTCAGGTTCCTGAACCACATGTCCCATTAATCCGTCTGCTTTGTGGAGGATGTGTCTTCTTGTCCCCTCGCCTCCGTCTGTCCTCAGCCTGCGGCCTTTTCTTCTCTCCGTCGTCGTCGCTGCAGACAGTAAACTTGTTTTGGTGTGTGATGCTAAAAAGTTTAGCACGTTTCTATCAAGTTCTCACAGTGGCTCACAGCAACATTGCGGTGATGGTCCCAGCTGTTGCATGGATTTATTTATTTATTATTATTTGTTTTTGTTGGTGCATCGAGCATCTGAGTGGTCTCTGGAGGATACAGTGAACCGTTTCTCTGGTGCAAACAGAGTCTGAAGTTCCAGCTAAAGAAGGAAGTGCTGAGTGGCTCGTTGGGACTAATAATAGTCGCTATCTAGACAGTAGTGTCAAGTACATGTGATGACTGCTTCCCCCTGTCCTCACTGACTTCAGCCAGAGCTGGGGACGGTGTGGAGGACGGTTTAAAGCAGAGCTTTGCGTAGAGCGAGTTGCTGCATGGAGCTTCGCTGTGTGAGGGTGTGTCCATCAGAGGGACACCTGGCAGATAGAGTTACACCTTTGACCGTCTGTCCTCTGTGCTGTACTCTTGTCTTAAAACGGTTTGGGGAGTCATCGCAAGTGGATTCAGATAGGTGTGTGCTGTACTGTCCTGGAAACGGGAAATATGCACTCAGTGGCATCGTATTTGATAACATGCCGAAGGACTAGCCAAAAATAAAATCTCTATCTATTAATTTTATTTACTCTTTGGTTCAGTTTAAGATTTCAGGACAGATAAAACATGGCTGAGACCTCATGCTCTGCACACACCTGCGTGAATACATTTGCAATCACTGGCTGCTGAGCTGACGAAAGCTAGTAGTTCTTGAATTGGTGGCAGCCAGCCTGACCTGAGTACAGCAGAGATGTGAAGCCTCGTGTTGGACCCCTCAGTGGAGGACTGAAGAACTGGTTCCAGGCTGGTTTTTCTTCTGTGTCTCTGCCTCTTGTTAATGTTACTTGCTTGTAATTTTGAGAACCCACAAAATGATGCTTAATGTATTCCCCTGCTGCCTCCATGATTAGTTTTGCTGCGTGAGAACAATACGCAAACAGCTGAAATGTAAACTGTGATAACCTCAGATGGGGGCTGCTGTCAGACGGAGCTGAAGCTCAGAGCTGACTTGCAAATGACTCCAATAAAGCAGGTTTATCAGCACTGTAGTGGGATGGAAAATGGTATGTTTAGGTAAAACAGATGGATGAAAGAAACCTGTGTGTGTGTGTGTGTGTGTGTGTGTGTGTGTGTGTGTGTGTGTGTGTGTGTGTGTGTGTGTGTGTCCTCTCTCCTCTATTAGCAGCAACAGAGACAATTTGTCCCAATGTAGAATCATGAGAGGAGGAGGAGGAGGGACAGACCTATGGCTCGCCTGCTTACTCTCTCTCTCTCTCTCTCACACACACACACACACACACACACACACACACACACACTCTCTCTAAGGGTGCTGTCCTGTGCATCTGGGAGTCTGATAGCCTGTGTGTGTCTGCTGAAGGAGGGACAGTAATTGGGGTGGCCCCCTCTATCAGGCCTCAGTGATCTCTGCCATCTCAAAGAACCCCTTATTCTGTCATTAGAAACCCCTAAATTGACAGGGATTGGTAGGACTCTGGTGTGTGTGTGTGTGTGTGTGTGTGTGTGTGTGTGTGTGTGTGTGTGTGTGTGTCCTACCCTCCCTTTGACCCTAGCCCATCATAAGCCTGTGTGAGTAACTAACTGTTGATCTGCTCAGAGGTTATGTGAAGGCCAGATCTTGGTTAAAGCAGCAGGCTGCTGCAGAACAGTAGAGACACAAAAATCAACTCTGCGATGTCGTGAAGAAACTTTGAGCTGCTCTGCTGACAGCGGAGGCTTTGGCAGAAGAACATAAATAACTTTAAACACCAGTGCCTGCTGGGTAACGTGACGCTCTGTCGACCTCCCTGTGACCCGTGTTTGTGTTTCTCAACCCAGACAGGAAATACAGAAGCTTTTTATAAAACCTTCCTGGGGTCGAGCTGTTTGTCCAGCGTTAACATTTCTACTGGAATCAGAATAAACGTTCAGTGCAGCTGATTGGTGCCGTGTGTAAACAGTACAAGTTAAATGTTACAGATTATTTCATGTTTTAACCCACATTTGCATGAATTATGTCACGTCCATCCCTCAGGCCGCAAAGAACCTGGACAGCTCAAAAAATACAACCCAGCGTGTCTTTATCACTCTGCAGAGAGATGCATGCTGGGTAAACAGGAAGTTTTATCGTGACGTCTCATTTGTGGTGATTAAATCTCTGTGTATTATCTTAAAAACTGTCAGTAAGCTGTAAAAGATGGTGAAGATGAACAGAAAAGTGAAAGTGGACATAATGTCAATCGGTTCAGCGCTTCCTGGGGGGCTGGAACCAATCCCAGCTGACACTGGACGAGAGGCGGGGTTCGCCCTGGACAGACCAGCAGTCAGTCACAGGGCTGACAACAGACAGACAAGCAGTCACATTCACACCTTCAGTTTAGAGTCATCAGCTGACCTGAAACCATGGAGGCAACACACAGGCCGGCAGGTTCAAACCCAGAAGCGTAAAGAGTCAGGCCTCTGATTACTGATTGTACGTCTTCTCTGCGCCATGAGAGAGACAAAAGATGATTTATTTAACAAACTGTGAGAAAACTGAAAGCAGTACAGGTGGAAATGAAAGATATGCAGTCAGGAATAACTGTGTGTGAGACACTCACCTGTGCAGCTGATCTGCTGTTAGCGAGGAAATAGAGTCACAGAGGAGCTGACACACCTGTCCTGCAGCACCAAAACGTATCCGGATACAGATGCAATTTTAACACCATTCACAGATTCAGTGTAGAGGTGAAAAAATGGACTGATTGAAGGAGGATGAAGTGAAGTGAAAATCTGAAACTTCCCCAGCTTCTAAACTTCGAGGATCAGCCCCTTTGTTGTGTTTTCTGTAACTTGAATATCTTTGAAGTGTTTTTCTGAAGGCGTCACCCCAGTTTATTGATCTGTAATCAATAATCAAAATAACAATCATCAGCTGTGATTCTGAGCCTAAAATCAGCTAAATGACAGTTTACACCACAACAAAGCTAAGCTAACGTAGCTGACGTCAGGAGACACAGACGAGTGGAGCTGTACAGGTGGATTATCATAGTTCAGGTTCAGGCAGAGCGCGTGTATACACACACACACACACACACACACACCGTCCTCTCAGTCCTTTGGAAGCAGACTGGACAGACTGTCCCTGAATGTCCCGTTCGTATCTGCAGTAAATATCTTTGCGAGTGCTCTCCTCTTGCTTTCACCTGTTTGGCATTTATTTCCTCTGTGGCACCGAAACTCTCGCCATGAGCCGGCAGGAGAGATAATTACCTCCAGCAGGTAGAAACTCGTTAGCCAGGTGACGTTCAGTGGTCGTAGGTGATAACTGCCTCTTTGTGTCCGCAGCTCTCTGCTTCTGCAGAGTGACTGCTGGTGATGTGTTTGCACTCTTGAGTGTGTGTGTGTGTGTGTGCGCGTGTGGGGGGGGGTGCATGAACACATTTGAGACAACAGCAACTGAGAAAATTGCACACACACACACACACACACACACACACACACACACACACACACACACACCCCTTAGTTGTGGTCTTTGTTTGGTGGATCAGTGCAAGTGTCAGATGTTTTGGAGCACAATGGAGGCAAACCCCCACTGTTTGAGAAGACAGAGGTGGTGACTGTGTGTGTGTGTGTGTGTGTGTGTGTGTGTGTGTGTGTGTGTGTGTGTATCTATCACTTGCTGAGCAGCTGTATGTTGTTGACTGGTGGTGTAATTATGTTACTGAGAGTCTAGAGAGAGATTGTGTGGGTGTATGTGAGAGAGAGAGGTTGAGTGTGTGTGTGTGTGTGTGTGTGTGTGTGTGTGTGTATGTGTGTGTGTGGGGGGGTGTTTAAAATGAAGCTGGAAACTCCATTAAAGGCTCGTACCACTAACTAATGTACTCTGTGAAGGTCGTGTTTTGTGTCGCTGTGGAGTCGCCGTGTGTGACGCGTCGTGTAATCCAGGTGTCACAGGTACGATCTGTGCGTGTTCACTGACGTCTCACAGCATCACTTTCTGTCTCTCTTCACCTCCGTTAGCACTGAGCGTCACTGACCACTGACCAGCATGAATTTGTAGAATCACAGGTTTATTTCCAGATGGTGTGTCAGCAGTGTGTTTGACAGCTGACTGACAGAAAGCGAGAGTCACACCTGAGAGACGCTCTTATTCTTCAAGTGTTTTCAGCGTGTTGGTCTTGATGAGTTTTGAGTGTGTGTGTGATGTGTGTTCTCGGTGCTGGTGGTCTTAGGGGACACGTGATCTTTAGCCGTCCTCCTCCGTTCACTTCAGTCCTCTGAGCATCCCGCTGCCTCGTCTTCACTGAGGAGGATAAACATGTTGATCCTTCACCGCTGCTGTCCACCGCAGGACATGAAATCTGTTGGATCTCAGATGTGACGCTCGGTATTTCTTTTGTTCTTACTGGTTTCTTGTCGCTGCCTGTCTCTGGTTCGCCCTGAGCTTCGGCCCTGTGTCATGAGGAGCTTCAGAGTGGGAGAGAACCAGTCGGGGTTTGTGCTCAGATATCGTCATCTTCCGGATCTGCGGTGCTTTAAATCGCCTGGAACAGACACAGAGAAGACAAAGTGATGTCTGACCATGAGTGGTTGCTCATTTTCACCACCTCCGCTTTCAATCGCTCACTGAACGTTGAATAATGTGATGAACACACACGCCTGTGACACCTGCACACTCACACACACGCACACACACACACACACACCTTTCTGCCTCAAACTCCAGCAAACAAGGTGTGAAAAGTTTTCCAAATAGAAACAGTTTCTGCTTTTAATTGGTTAAATAAGGCAGAACACGATTCTTTGACCGTATGCATCGTGCTCAAACTCTTAATTGGTGAGGCTGAATTTAGACGGTTGCCATGCCTTCAAAGATGGAGCGTCTGCCCGCTGTAAATACAGTCTGAGCTCCTTTGTGTTTACAATAATGAACTCAGCCGCTCGCTGTGTACCCTGAGCTAATTAAAAGTAATAAAGTCCGACATCGCTACAGAAGTACTGCACATATGTCCACTTTGCTCTTTACTTTAAGGCTTTTTGTGTTGCAGTTTTGCCTTAATATGAGGGGAGGGATGAAAAATGATGAGATGAAGGCATGTGATGAAGGGTAAATTGTAAACTGGTACTACAGATTAAAAAGTGTTTCAGTACAAGAAATGATGGGATGAAAACATAAATGCATAAAATCTTTCTGAATCTTACCTGTCGGAGGTGTTGAAGTTACCTGCAGCTGTGAATTTTTTAGTTTCTCCACGCTCATGAAGTCTGCTTTAAACAGGTGAGCTGCTTCTTATTGCAGTCAGATTTTTTTGGGGGGGGATTTTACACAAACTGTTCATCCTGCAGAAGGTCATGTAATTCATGAGATATTTGGTTTTGGTGGTAAATTCTAAACATTGGAGCTCCGGAGTGCAGGAGTGAGGTTTTTTTTATTGAACAGAGACAAAATAGCTGCTAATTGGCAAATGGTAGCAGCAGTGGGAGGGACCCTGTCTCGAGTGCTTGGCTGCTGAAGGCGATCGTCTTATTTGAGATGGAAAATCGGACGTAAAGCGCGGCCGTCGTAGTGGAGCGCTGCTGGAAACGAAGCACAAAGGATCTTCTTTTGAGTTTGGGCGTGCTGGTGTCTTTTACATCACCCTCTGTGTGTTTCCAGTCGGCCCTCGCCTCACTTCCCCCTCGGTGTTCTCTCCCGTTGCCATGGTGAACGGCTCCTTTGGCCGCGGCGATGCTGGAAAGAAATTAACACCAGTCTTAATTAGACTGCAAGGCTTCAGTTTCCACCTTCGTCCCTCCTCCTCCTCCTCGCCTGACCTTCTCCTCCCTCTCATCGCTCCCCTCTCCCACCTGAAAGGCAGCCTGGCATATTAACACCAGCCACCAGGCATAATTAATGAGCCAGTCAGTCACAGTCGGCCCTCTGAGATGATGAACAGCTCCAACTTCCAAAATGAAACACTCCGTTCCTGCTTTATGGAATTATGTTTTTACAAATCTGAAAACCAAAGTATAATAAATCAGGTCGTCTTGAAGCTTTTTAAAGAGCTTTTATCTCCGTCATTTCTTAAAGCTCAGCTCAAAGATGGATGTGTCCAGTAGAAGCCCTACGTGTCCACCATGAGGCATGTTAGCCAACGCTTCGGACGCTTTCGCTGCTCTCACACTGAACCAACCATCGGTTTGACTGTTTCCAGCGCTCACGCTTCAGCTGTTTAACTCTCAGTTTCATCCATTGTTTCAGTTTCTGATATCAACACAAAGCTCATCACAGTCATCCTGCACGCTGAACCTGGGCTTCACCCAAAGTTTGACTGTTTTGAGACTTTTGTTTTAACTCTTGTCTCATGTGAGGCATCGAAGATAATAATCAAATGTGATGAAGTTTGGTGCAGTGTGGTTATTTTAAACCTTTTCTTCATTGAATTTACATAACAGTTTCTAAACTATGACTTAAATTGTTAGCATGATATGAAGTTACATGTGCCGTGATAGAGGACTTTATCCATCTCACCCACCCCTACTGTTTACGTACCGACTGACTCAAATAAAAATGGAAATGACTTTTAATGACTGCACTTAATGTGCTTTCATCTCCTTCATTTCAGCTGTCAGTCCTAACTGCATGTAGCCTCCACACATCAACGGACGCTAATTTTTACTCTTTAATAAATACTGACGATTCAACTGCTGTCTGCGTACAAACCAACTGACACATCAGCGTTAAACAGTACGCACACTTAAAAAAAAAAAAAAAATTGATTCGTTTGGCAGATACTGTGATATGAGTCACAAAGTTAGTGGGAACGGTATTTTTGTTCTGTAAGGGAATGTTCCCTGATGTCTGCAGACTGTGATTTGACGTCTGGGGCTGCTCTGCAGCACCGTAACGCTTCATTTATTCACCGTACGTTTTGGATTTGCATGCTGCTCTCAGCCTTATTGTGATTTTGATATTTTGATGAGGTGTTCATCCCGAGCACACACTTCAACTGTCTCTGGTACCTTTCATCTGTTACTCACTACTTTGTGGGTAAGAAGAAGCGTTTTCAATCCTATTCTGGATGTTTCAGGGAGCCGGTGCAGATGGGTGATATGGGAGAAGCGTCTCCTTTCCCAGTTTTTCCCAGCCTAGCTACAGAAAGAAAGCTGAGGTTGTCTGTTGGTGGATTTCTGTCCTTTCAAGTTTCCACCATGTTTGCTTTAAACCGCTGGTTTGGGATGTATACCAGAGCTACCCGCCTGTTTCATCATCCTCTGTTGTAGATGGACAGTGGAGTCGAGCGTCATGCACAGTGAGTCTGCAGCAAATGGATTAAGATTCATTTGGGAGGAATTAAAGGTCGAACAGGAGTGTGAATCTCAGTTTTATTGAGACATGACATCGAATTAAAAAGCCAATGCAATCACTTCTCTTTCTTCTCAGTGAGAACATCCAGCTGATTAATAAAACTTTAAGTGTTTTGTTGTTGTGAGATGATTGTGACTGTGGTTTGGAAACAGTCTGATCGAATGAACGAATGAACGAACACTCGTGACTGTGTGTGTCAGACACTTCTGGGCGCTGCTCCGCACCGTCGTTCCCTCCTCCTCTCATCAGCTGTGGTGATGCAGCAGTGACGTAGTGAAGGCGGGGTTATGAAGCGGAGACAGAGACAGGTGGCTCAGCCCTCACAGCCGATAACTTATTCTCTTATATGATCCGAGCAGCGACTTGAAGTGCAAACAGAGCGAAGTGTGACCGCTCAGATTTCAGGTGGTTTTCCCTTCATGGTCCTGGTGTCACGTAGCTTCGTCACACATAGTGAAAGAGGATCAGGGAAACCCAAACATGTAGCAGCAGGAGCGTGGTCGCTCCCGTAGGACTGTAATAACATGCCATAGACTCTACCTCTCGGACAGGAAAGCCTTTAATCGGCGTGTGGACAGTCGCAGCTCTGTGACCAGGCTGGGTTTGTCCGTCCAACGTGATGTTTGACATTTAACTGAAACTTTTCCCATGATGCTGCTTTTTGCTTGATTTTACCTCATGCTGCTTTAATAACAGCAGCCTGTGAGCGCGTGAAGGACGAGTGTTAGGCTGATCTGAACGTGTCATGTTTGTGCTTTCTGTCCTGCAGCAGACGGCCGGTTTATGTGCTCATGTCGAGGGGGTTACCGCTGCTTTCACTGAGGTGTTTGCTCACCGTATGTTGTGATAAAATCCGCCAGGTGTCTCTAGTTCAGTGACAAGTCCTTTCCTTTGGGCACGTTACCTGTCCAGCGTTTTGAAGCTCTGACAGGCCTGCTTTGGTTTCAGCGGAAGGATTCCCACAAAGACGCGGAGTATCGAGCCGGGGGAGTCCGGGGGTCTGACTCTTTGTTCTGTTCTGTCATCTTCATCGTTGCATATTTTAATGAGTTCGTCTACCCGACTGTAAACATGCTGTGAGTGAATGTAAAGCAGAATTAGGCTTCTTGTGCCGTTCAGCCCACTCAGTCTGTACGAAGCTGTTGATGTTTCTAACTCTGCCTGTTCCTGACTGATCACAACCTTTGTAATCAAGAATCATTAGACCTTATTTCTTTTTTATTTATAACCCTTCACTCTGCGGTGTATGAAGACTCGCCACAAAGATGGTTCACGTGTTGTTTCACTTAAAAAACAAAGCACTTTTATTCAGTAAAGTTAAACGATGTTATCTGAAGGGGACGTGGTTTTCATCGCCTGCTTCAGAGCGCGTTTGCAGTGCGTGGCTCTGCTGTGAAGAGCGCTATGCAAATCAGGAAAATTCATTCATTTGTTCATTCTTTAATCCCATAAACGTTTGTGTGGTGTGTTCTTGCAGTGGACTTTGTAATGCTCACTGTCGATGCTCTCTGAAGCGTCTGTGAGGATTTCCTCCGTCTGTGCAGTGCTGGATGTGTCTTGTTACCTCAGTATTTGCCAAACGCTGAAGACGTCCGATGCAGACAGATGGGCTCGTTCCTCTGTCATCATGCTTGCATTGTTTGGGAGCAGAGGCTGGTGGTCATGAAGTGCACAGGTGTAGCGAATCAGGCTTTTATCGCTTTAATTGATTTTATTAGAATCAAAAAATGAATACAATCAAGCAGCCAGCTGGATTTAGCTTATGGAAAGCTCTGCAGCGTCCGGGCATTGTGCGTGCTGGCTCATTGTCAAACTGTCATGGCTTACTGGGACGCTTGAATAGAACGGAGCCAACGTTAAAAACACCTGTACTGTTCCTGCCATGGCAAGTCAAAGTCTGCTGTGAAACAGGCACATAAAGGCCGGCAGCACACACTGTATGTAAATGAGCGTCCGCGTCAGCCGTCTGTCATTGGAGGGAAAAGGTGCACTGTCTGCACACCTGTGGGACACCACATTATAAGCACATGATTAGACTGGCTAAACACACCTACAGGTTGGAAAGCGCTGGGTCTGAGCCGCTCATGTGGCTGCATGGTTCACGTTCACCTGCAGCTCACGCTGTCACAGCTGACGTGATGCCACACCGTCTGTCCCTCACTGTCAGCAGAGATCAGGAGCTTCAGCCCGCAGCCTGACAGCTGCTGATCGACGACACGACGCAGCATGCAGCCTGCTGAGTCTGTTCTCGTGGTCGAATCATTTTAAGAAAAACAAGTCTCGAAGGTTGAAAGTGATACCAAATGTCTTGAAATGAGTTTCCTGTTGTTGAGGATGACACCGCTGCGAACTGAAAGGCGAAGGCCAGTTTATTGTGGTGTCACCCGGAATCAGAGGCAGAGATGAGTCGACTCTCTGTCTCTGTGTGAGAGTGCTGCGCTGTGCTTTCTCCTCCAGCTTCAGCAAGAAAAACATTAAGAAATGAAGAGCTTCCACCTCCACTGTCAGAGTGTCTGTGCACTCCAACGTCCTCTGAAATAAACGGCTAAGAAAAGCAGTGAGTGGAATATACTCCTTAATGAATTCAGAGGAATAATGGCAGTTGTGTTTTGGGTGGACGCACTCAGTGTGTCCACTTTGTCCTGCCTTCAGCTGGTTTTATTCAGACGGTGTGTTTAACAATGCAAAGCTTCAGATTGGTGTTAGCGTTTGAAAGAGGACATTTGCAGCAGTTTTAAAGGTGTTTCTATTCAGAATAAGTTGAAAACTTTGTGTTGTAGTTTTTCTTTGTCGTGTCCATCTCCTCTCAGGATGCTGTTCCACAGACCACGCCCTCCCCCCGCCCCGCTGATAAGATGATTGATTGGCTCAGTGCAGCTGGCTCAACCCACCATGAACCAATCGTAGTCAGACTTGATTCAGAGGCAACAGCTTTTATAGATTCTGCTTCAGCAAAAATAAACATCATCCAGCATCTGAAGTGCAGTGACGAAGGAAGATCAAAAAATAGTGAAGAACCAATAAAACTAAAACTAATCTCATCCTCTTTCAAAGACAGAAATTACAAATAGTGTTTACACGAGGCTTACTGTGCAAAGCTGTTATCCAACCGGCCACCGTCAGCCCAACAACAGGTGACTCGTACAGGTGTGTGTGTGCAGCGGCGTAGTTTCAGCTGGGAGTTGTAGGCCAGCAGTGAGTTCACTGCTTGGACAGCGTCCACAGATTCAGGTCCAGATGTGGAGGGTTTTGGGTTCAGAGCCATCGGCCGGAGTTTGCATGCTCTTCAGTGTCGGCGTCGGTTTCCTCTCACAGTCCAAAGATGTGGACTTCAGGTTCATAAGGTGTGAATGCGGGTATGAATAGTGTCTCAGCCCTCTGATTGGCTGCTGACCTGCCCAGGTTTCATGTTTCGGTGGTGTTAAGGCTCTGACGCAGCCTCTGTTTCTGTCACGGTCATCCCTCGTTTATGTCTGAGGAGCAGAGTGTGAAATGAAGAAGAGTTCAGTGTTGAGCAGGATTCACCTCCCTCTGTTTCCTGGAAGAAAGAACATTTTCCTGCTGCTTCACTCACTGCCTCTGGAGGGAGGAGGGGGAGGAGGAGGAGGGGGAGGAGGAGGAAGCAGAGGGAGATGTTCTTGTGGGACAATGGGCTTCTCATTATCACATCTTCTCCCCTCCTCCTTTTCCTCTCTGTTCTCCACCCCCCTCCTAAACACACATCCCACCATCCCTCCAGCATCTCTCCTCTTCTATCCTCACCGTCTCTCCATGGACGCCCCCCTTCCTCTCCTCCTCCTCCTTGTCTCTCCCTGTCCCTCCTCCCTGCTCAGCTTCTCTCTCAACCCTTCTGGACCCTTCCTCTTTCCCCAAAACGCTCCTTTTCTCTGCAATGCTGGATAATTAGCTCAGTGTCCTCAGATGTTTGTGTGTCTTTCTGCATCACCTTTACTGCAATCATCATCATCATCATCATCATCATCATCACTGTCATTATTATCATAATAGTAACCATCATTAGTAACATGTTCTTCTGTTTCTGACCTGAAAGCTCTCGTCTGCTCTGAAGGAGAAACTCTCTAAACGACCTTTGATCCCATCCTTTGTGTAGATTTAAATATTCCACTTCTGTGCTCTCAGTCAGAGTGAGAGATGAAGAGGACAAATGACTCCCGCAGAGACGGTGTGGACAGATCCTGTGACAACATTTAGGCTTAGGGTTTAAATTGGCTTTAATTTTGTGTCTACGGCTGCATCCTGTTGTGACAGCTGTGGTTCTTGATCTGTGCTTGTGTCTCAGTGTATCTTTGACTTTCATGCTGATTTTCTGATGCATCTTAGTTATTATTATTACGTTTTGGACATGCACGTAAGACCTCGTCTGTCCCGCTGTCGCCTTTTTATTGACATGCATTTGATCTGTCCAGGTAGGTAGAAAGGCCAGGCAGAGCCGACCACCCTCAAAGGTTCAGGCTGTGGGAGGCTCCAGGTTACAGGCCATGAAGTTCCAGTCGTGGAACAGAACTAAACATGTCCAAAATGGTGGTTGGAGTCGTATCATCACATAAATATGGATGTTTTTCAGTGTCGGTGAAAATCGGACTCTTAGAGGCAGCAGAAGCTTGTTTGGTGTCATTGGTCAACAAATGTCTATAGTGTCCTATAAATGTGTGATAGGTGATCAGAAAGGCTCCTTTCATGGCACCATCACCTTCATCAGGTTGATATTGAAGTCCATCTCGACACAGCTTAAGACACAAAGACTCTCTCTATTCAAGTCTGATTCAAGCTGCTGTCCTAACCTGTGGACTCAGCTGAGGAGGAGGAGGAGGAGGAGGGGAGATGAAGAAAGGACTGTGTGGCCAGAGAAGGAGGATGTGGAGCATCTGGGCCGTAGTGTTTGGACCGTGTTATCGAATCCTCCGGAGAGACGAGCAGAGATGATGGATGGAGAGATACAGAAAGACAAGTGACAGGATGCTGCTGGAGAGGGAGGGATAGAAGCAGGTCACAGTGAGCAGGATGGATGGACGGATGGAGGGAAGAGAGGAGAGGAAGTGGGGGGGGGGGGGTGTTGCTTCATGTCATGGCCCATTTAGCTGCTGCTGAAGGTGAAGACTGAAGGCTGGATCATCACCGACTGTCGCTGGTAGAAGCAGCCTGTCGTCTCTCCCTCCAATCACTGCTGCTCGCACAGCGCCCACTTCAGACCCACGTTAGCATTGCATGACAAATTGCAGCTGCCTCATTCGTTTCAATGAGACATTCGGCTTTTTGAAATGTTGTCGGCCGAGTGTTTCCACACTGGAATAACAGTGTAGTTAACGAGACGGGGCGAGAGCGACGGCCGGCAGGTACAGGTGAGTTTGAGTACAAGTTATCCGCCGCTGACAAACTTCACTGTGCAGCAGGTGATTCTGCGTCCTGCCTGGATCCTTTCTGTCATGTTGGAGGTTAATTAACAGTCAAACAGCAGCGGTTGTTGGTATGTTCTGTCCACATTGTGCAGTAACTTTCCAATATTGTATTATTCTGTGTTAGCGTCAAACCGCTGACACTTTGGGCTCGTTCCGTCGTCACATGACATTGTTTATCATGCGTTATTGCCTCAAATGTTCCCGTCATGACACATGATGAAATATTAATGGTGTCTGGACTGAGGGTGGTGTTCCCGTGCTGCTGCCTGTTGAAGCTTTTTCTACTGCGCTGCATTATGGCACCGCAGGGCTGGAGCGATGTGTGCGTCTGGGCCCCGCTTGTGTGTTTATGTTAGTCAGCATATTGTTTCCCGCTGTGTGTAGTCACAATGTTTGTGTGAGTGTATATTTGCTGTGTGTGTGTGTGTGTTCTACAGTCAGCGTGTCTGCAGGTACGGCGTGTGTATGCGCTGTGTGTCACAGCGCGTTTGCATGTGTGTCGCGGTCGTGATGCAGGTTGGATGCTGCTGCTGGAGCTGTGTGTGTGTGTCCCAGTCTATTGGAGGGAGGGGGTGGAGGAGGAGGAGGATGAAGAGCAGGGGTAGTGGAGAGGGGATGTGGAGGGGGCAGTTAGCTTTCACTGAATGGACCCCATGTGTATCCTAGCAACAGGCTGGTTTGGAAATGGGATGGAGCTGTGAACAGAGGGAGAGAGCCCGCCAAACAACAGAGGAAATGAGAGGCAGAGCGAGAGAGGCTGCTAATAATGTGTGGATGGAGGCAGCGGAGGTGCAGCAGGTCAGAGCAGAGAGATGGAGGGTCAGATAGAAAGCCGAGCTCGATGTCGTGGAAACAGAATCGATATGTACGAGGAGAAAGAGCGAGAGGCGCAGCAGCCAATGAGATTCCACAGGAACGTGTGAAACGTCGCCAAATAGAACAACAGATCATGGCGATGGCGCTGTGTGTGAGGTCTGAGCAGGAGGGATTTGACCCTATGATGCATTTAGAAGAACAGTCGTGTGTGGTGCAAAAAAAAAATGTGTCTGAAAATATGTTTTCTTACGTTAAAGCATCCAGACGAGCTCAGGCTGCAGCCTCGTAGCGTTCGAGCTAGCTGCTAGCATACCGCCGGACTACAACGACAAAGCACAGTCGTGGAGAGTGACACACTATCACTCACACACTGCATGCCTATTTATCTCATCAGCTCTTTGTTGAGTCTGCGGGTACACGTACCTTTACCTGTAGAATCAGCTGGCATGACGTCAGGGAACAAAATGGAGAACGGGACGGGGGAAATGCGTGGCTGTGTCTTCTAACTGTGGCATGAGACCTGAAAATGGGTCATGGGTCTGCTGCTGGTGAGCAGAGACAGCGATGTGTTTTAATGAGTCCGACCCCCAGAGAGAGACGCCCGCGTCCCACAGGGTCCCTGCTTGGAAAAAAGGCCTAAAAATAGTCCAGTTTTCAATGTTTCAGTGAACGATTCTTTGTCACGACTGCTGTGCAGGACGGACGTGTGTGTGTGTGTGTGTGTGTGTGTGTGTGTGTGTGTGTGTGTGTGTGTGTGTGTGTGTGTGTGTGTCCACAGCCTGCAGCCTCACACACATGCAGCCTGTGTGTTCGTGTGTTTACTGTGTTTGTTTGTGTGTTCGCTCAAGTGTGTCCTGCAGACGGGCAGCTCTGCCCTCGCACCTCTCTCTCTCTCCCCTCTCTGACTTTGACCCTTCTGCTCGGCCGGCCAGTTGGAAGTGGGGGGTTGCTGTGTGTGTGTGTGTGTGTGTGTGTGTGTGTGTGTGTGTGTGTGTGTGTGTCCGATGCATGCTGTGCTGTCCTGTCTGCTGTGCCTTAAGGTGTCCCCTGAACACACGCATGCACACACACACACACACACCCCCACCCTGTGGCCCACATAGATGTGTGTGTGTGTGTGTGTGTGTGTGTGTGTGTGTGTGTGTGTGTGTGTGTGTGCGCATGCTGTCACATAAGCTACAGTCCAGGGCCAGTGATGTGCCCTACAACCGCAAGCAGGAGAGGTGGGGGAAGTCCAGTGTGTGTGTGTGTGTGTGTGTGTGTGTGTGTGTGTGTGTGTGTGTGTGTGTGTGTCATGCTCTGTACTTTGTATCTGTGTGCATGTGTGTAATTGAATCTGTGTATATTTGCGTACACTTTTTCTCCGCATGTGGAGGTTTTATTGCTTGATATATTGCGTGTGTGAGCTGGTTTTACGTCACATTCGGTCCCACTATCAGGGACAACGAGCATGGGAGCAGACAGTGGAGGACAAACATGTTGTCTCTTCCCATCTCTCCTCTCTGTGTGTGTGTGTGTGTGTGTGTGTGTGATGTACCAGGGAGAGGGAAAGGGCACTGCTGGCCTGGCACGCTGTAAACACACATGAGAATAACAGGATCATATTTGAGGTCCTGTTGAAGCAGCGTCCTGCAGGGCTGAAAGACGAAGCCAACAGGAAGTGCCAAACCCTGCAGTTCCTCCAGTGACCGCCATGTTAGACGTGACAGCAGAGACAAACGTGTTGACAGCCTGGTGCAAAAACATGGCAGCTGAGCAGGGGGCGATTTTTATATGAGAGTTATGGGCTGGCTGCTTCGAGTGGCAGCTAGCCGCTAGGTTTCAGCAGCCAGGCCTCTGTACTGTACTGTATTATTTTTTTAGCCATTGGACATTACCTGCAAAGTTTTGCAAAATTCGCTGCGTAATGGAACTCACGGTTGTTGTCTGATGGCTTTTCTCTGCTGAAAATGCGTCTCCTCTCCCTGCCTGAGCGCCGGATGAGCTCTGAGGCTGTTAGAGATCACTGCACATGCAGCATGGTTTTCAAACTGGAGGCAGAACTCTTTGTCGTGTTTCTCTTCCCTCCCTCTGACTTTTACACTTTCAGTTTAGTCAGTAAATTCAGTCTGAACTGACCGACGTCACTGCGAGCAGAAAGCCTCACGAGCGGCAGCGAGCCCTCGGTGTGCTCGTGCTGCCCTGAGCGTCGCCTCTCAGACGCTGCCCTGTCTGGTTGTTGGAGGTTGTTAGGGTTGTGTACACCCTGAGAGGAGGACTGCAGGCGCTGCTCGGGCCTGACCCACGGCCTGCAGCTCTGCATGTCTCTGATGAAAGATTACTAGTTCATCTCTGGTTCAATTTAAGCAGCAGCTTTCATAGTCATATCCAGGTCATAAGACCCTTCAGTTGGTGCTGTAGATGCTCTCCAGCCTCTGGAAAACTCTGTGAGTATCATGAATTCAGATGTTGTTCTTCTGCTCGTGTTCCAGCAGCCTGAGCTCAGCATGCTGATGGTGATCATAGTTTACACACAGTGAAGTCTGCTGCTTCACCTGCATCACGCACCTAACCGTCTTCTTCATCACCTTCTCTTCCTCCACCTTTTTATCTCCTTTGTTTCCTCCTTGGCCTCCTCTGAGGGGGACCTCCTCTCCTCCTACAGCAGCAGGCGCTAACCAGCCGTCCGTCTTCCTTTCTTTTCCTCCTCCTCCTCCTCCTCCTCCTCCTCCTCTGCCTGGCAGTTGTAATGGCATTGGGGATGGGTTGGGGGAGGTGGACGGGGTGGGGGGCACATTAGAAACATCCCCTCCGTGATAAGCTGCAGCTGGTTACCATAGCAACACTTATTACAGTACGTGCACGGGGGGTGGGGGGGTAGAGAGGCAGTGGGTCAGGGGAAAGTGTCCTGATTGTGTTTATGTTTGGATGTGTGTGTGTGTGTGTGTGTGTGTGTGTGTGTGTGTGTGTGTGTGTGTTTGCGTGCGTGCGTGCGTGTGTGTGTGTGTAAGACATAAAGACTTTAGTTCATTGGCTCTTCGTTAAATGCTCGTCATCTGGTAAAGGCTGTGCTGGGAGACACTGCTCAACCCTAACCCCCCATCAATGCCCCCCCACCCCCCACCCACCCACCCACCCACACACACACACACACACACACACACACACACACACACACACACACACCTGTCACCCTGGTCCCCCTCACAGACAGGTAGGCAGGCCTCCCGCTTCCTGTCAGCTGGATATTTAACACGGTTCACACATATAACAGGTTGTGTCATGTGACTGCCAACATGGAGCAGCTTACATGGCTGCAGACACACACTCCACCATCAGCCCTACTCTCCATCCATCTGTGTAGAGAGTGAAGCTGCACTAATCAATACTTCATGTTTGCGACTCTGTGGAGCTTTTCAGCCTCTTTTAGTTCATTGTTCTGGTTTTACAGCACATTTACTGTATCTGTCACTCATCCCTCAACCTAATTTCCAGCAACAAGCAGCTGTTTCCAACAGGAAGCATCTAGAAGCCCGCTGCACACCACCTGCCCAGCGTCAGTGTCAGCGACGAGCTTATGAACGAGCTCAGGAGTGTGTGGGGACAGGAGGTGTCACGATTCGACTACGATTCGAGATCAGCACATGGTCAAGTGTGAGATTGGACCATACAACTAATTATTTGAAATGTCAAAACTAGAAATTCTGAAAGTGAAGCCAAAGTGGAAGTGTCAAAATCTGCACTTCCTCTAATGACCGCTTGAGGCTCCAAAAGCCAGTCAGTCCCCATAGACCCCCAGTTTAAGTTCGGCATAATAATGGGCACGGCTGCTTTGAACGACAGCTCGCTGTAAGGCTTCAGTAACCAGGCTCCACTCCGCCCGCCTCCGCTCCACCCACGCTCCACCTGAGACGAGTGATGCTTTAGGAAGTTGAGATGGATTTTTTAAATTTATTTATTTATTTATTTTTATTTTTTTTTTTTACTGTTTTCAGAAATGAAAACAACATGAACGTGCGGCTGAATCAGCAGCGCGATGCTCTTTGCACACACACGTCCGGCTCAGCGTTCAGAGGAATCTCATGTAGCTTCTTCTTATCGTCGTCTGTCAGGAACAAACTGGACAAGCAGAGAGACACACATGAAGGTTTCTACCTGTGTGTGCGTGTGCAAGCGTGCAGCTGCATGCATGTGGCTCTGTCCACCGGTGTCTCAGCTTTTGTTAGAAATCCACCTCTGCACACACACACACACACACACACACACACACACACACACACACACACACACACACACAGCCTGTTAGCCCTCATTGGTTACCATGGCAATACTAGTTTTGCGACGCACTACCTGTTGTTATCCACTGACACATACTGTATCAAGGTGTCTGAGCAGGTAGTGAAGCTCTCCTCCCTCCTCCCCCCTCCCTCCATCCATCCCTCTCTCCTCCTTCTCTTTCTCCCATCAGCCCCCCCCCCCCCCCTTGTCTAAAAACAGACATTCAGACTTTTCCCACCCTTTCCAGTCCCTCTTCCAGAGCCACACCTCACACTCCCACAGCCTTGAGGGAAAAAGTAGTTCCCAAGACTTCCTGGTATTCCCAGAACTCTGTGTGTGTGTGTGTGTGTGTGTGTGTGTGTGTGTGTAAACGAGGGACAGATGCGGAGAGACAGCTCTCGGGGGGGGGGGGGTTGGTTAACATGCAGTAGGTGTGGAAGTCTTTGTCTGATTCAGGGCTCTTATTGAAGTATAACTGCACAGCGTTCATTTATTTCACACCATTAAAACAGGAAGTTGGCAACACTGAAACTTTCATTTACCCTTTAAGAATCTACACGAGGTCAGAACGGGAGAGATGTTGACGTGAGTTTAACTCCGTCAGTCTTCTGGTTTTTCATAGAATCTGTAAAAATATGCAAAGTGTGGCTGTAATCCAGCTGCACTGGTTTCTGTGGAAGTTTTCGGGGCACCTCCACGAGCTGTGGAGGGTTTCTGGAGCGGAGACGAGCCTCCCAGCAGTGTGGCTGATGATCAGTGATCAGCTTGTGATTAGTAGTCAAAGTCAAATCAGAATAACTTCCAGAATCTGTCGTTAATGCGGCGAGTGAGATGAAGTGTTCAGGGTCCCTCTGGAGCCGAAGGTTCCAGCTTCAGCGTGTGAAAAGATCCCAAAACGCAGCATGAAAATGTTCCTCCTGTCATCCTCAGGACGACTGATCAGCAGCTGTCGAGCAGTCAGCGTTGGACTCTGCTTTAAAAGGTCTGTTCGTGTTCATCAGGGGACATTTTCTGAGCAGATGACTGTAAACTGGAGTCCACAGATGACTCACAGCGTACACAGAGAGCTGAAAGTGCCTCTGACAGCGGACGGAGAAGACAGGGGTCCAGAGTGAAGCTCCGATTTGAAAAGAAAGTCCTGGTTGAGGTTTTGTGCTCGCGGTGCGGCCGACGGTTTCTGCTTTGCTCACTGTGGTCTGACGAGATGAAGAACCGATCCGCTCTGACTGTGTTTAGGCACCTTTTAACTTTGGTTTTTAGATAAAATGGAGAGTGAACACTCCCCTCTTCAGCCATGCTTGTAATTCGTGTTGCTGTGTGCTTGTTTTCTGGGCGTAACGTGACCTCTGGAAGTTGTTCTGATGATCAAACTTCTGTGGTCACATGACTGAAACGATCCACTGGGATCAGTTTCTGAGTAAATGTGTCACACTCCTGCAGAGTGTTTTGTGGGTTTTATTTCTATTCCACCTTGTTTAAATAGTAGCTCATGAGGTTTATAGCTGCATCTGAACACTGTCCATGTTGTGTCCAACGTGTCCCTCAGGATGAAACGAGTCCCGGTTTGTTTGTGAGCTCATCCTGGGTCGGACGTTTCCGTTTAGTGGTTTTGTTGGTTTGACACAGTGGTCTGATGTGTGCCGTGCTACAGGTCCCTGTGTCTCCTCTGTCCTCACTGTGGACCCTTTCCTCTCTGTTTCCAGTGTGTGGACAGCGTGTCAGGCGTGGACTCGTCCCTGAAGCGCGTGGCGGTGGTCGAGGACTTCTTTGACATCATCTACGCCATGCACGTGGAGATCAGCGCCGACCCCGGCAAAGCCCCGAAGCACGCCGGCCAGAAGAAGACCTACAAAGCTGTAAGCACGCCGTCCCCGTCTCCTCTGCATCAGGGAGCTGTCCTCGTCCACTGTCTCCTTTTGTTTTCAGTCTGTTTCCCTCTCGCTCCTTCACGTTTCACCGCCCCGCTCCTCGCCGTGTCCCCTCTCTCACGCCATCCTCCAGCCCACACAGCGTATTCCCTCTTTCATAACTTGTGTCGTCTGTTGCTTCACACCCCGTCCTCGGCCTTTCTCTCGCTTTTCTCTCTCTTCCTCTTCTTCTGGGCTTCATTCCTCTTTTTCCCTCTCTGGCGAAGAAAGAGACACGCCGTCTTTGTCTTCAGCCTCCTTCACGCTGCTCTGCTTTCAGTTTCGGATCAGATCGGCGAATCTCTCTGAAACTAATGTGGTCGAGGCATCAGTCGATTTCTTCCTTTGACTTTGAGTGTTTTGATGGTTTTGTTTTGAGCTGCATTAATCCATACGTTCATCTGTTGATTCACAGAAGAAGAATCAGCAGCTTCCAGTCATTTGTCGAGCAGATTTTCCCTCCTTCCACTGTGTTTTTGTCAAACAATAAACTGAATATCTTTGACTCCAAATCAACACATCAATGGAAGAGAAAATAAGCTGCAGATGAATTGATGGGGACATAACAGTTCGCTGATGCCCCACTTTAAAACACTTTGCATATATAGGTCACAGAGTGTGTGCGGCTGGTGGTGTGTGAACGTGGGCTCACTTCACCATCAGCATCACTCTTCTTACTGTTCCACCTTTTTTCCTTTTCCAGATTTATTTCCTTATGGTTTCATGTCCCTATCCTTGATTTGACTCCACGCATTTCGCTGCCACAGACGCTGACCGCATCCTAAACATAATCCTAACCTCAAACCTAAACCCAGGCCTGAGCTAACCTGTTAAACCTGCGCTTAATGTGCTGCTGACGTAGAAACAAACAGAAAAGTGAAAGTGAATCCCGCCGAGCTGATGGAGTCTGAGCTGTCTCAGCTGCTGACACTGCCCTCTTTTGGTGAAACGGAGGAAGTGCAGCCTCCACAGATTTATCTTTTATCAGCCAGCTGGGATTTCTTCTTCATTTCTAACATATCATCATCTTCTTCTTCTTCTTCTTCTTCTTCTTCTTCTTCTTCTTCTTCTTCTTCCTCCTCTTTGTCTTCTTATTGATCATCTTTCTGTTTGTCAACAACAACAAAAACACAGTTTCATCTGTCACACTGTCCTCTGCGTCCTTCAACAGTATGTATACATATATGTGTGTGTGTGTGTGTGTGTGTGTGTGTGTGTGTGTGTGTGTGTGTGTGTGTGCTTAAAGCCAGGAGCTAGCTTGCCATGCCACATAGCTTCAGGTCTGAGTGCCACCAAAGGCTGTGAGTGACATTTGCCTTTGCTTTACCCCCTCCTTTCTAGACACGCACACACGCACACACACACACACACACGCACACACACACACACACACCACCAACCCCCATCCATCCATGCTGGCTATTTTCCACCCTTCCTCCTCTCCCTTTGTGTCTTTGTGTGTCTCTTCCAGTATTAATGTTTGATTTACGCACACACGCACCCACAGATTCACACACATCCTGAGCCTCGCCGAGCTTCTTTCAGAAAGTCCGCCTTAAACGCTTTGACGCACTTTGAAACAGGTGACGTGGGCCTGTTTGGCCACTCTGGGCCACTTTTGGGATTTGGTGACATGTAAACAACATGAGTCGTTTGGTGGTTAAATGAGGAGCTTCGGTTTTACTGCGGCGGGTTTCGTTTGCAGAGCTGTGACCGACGACTCTTCTCAGTCGAAGCTCCTCTCGCTCTCACTCGTCTGCAGTCACTCTGGGATACAGTTAAAAAATTATTAACTGAATTCACGTCAGCGCAGCGTTACAGCCAGAACACTCTGTCCAAAGCAGGGACAGCTCTGGTGTCTTTGACCAGCTTTGCCGTGTGTGTGTTCATCGTTCAGCAGTGTGATTCATGCAGAATGATGCTTTACGGTTTTGCCTCTATTCAGTGTCAGTTTAGCTAACCAGCCGTTTGATGATGTTCATGCACCTTCATCACCTTACATGAAGATTTTGACTGTGATTGTTGCGTAATCTAATGAAATGTGTTAATATTATACGCAGATTTCAACGATGATTGTTTGTGTAAACTCAGTGAGGTGTGCAGATAGCACCATTATACAACCCACAGGCTCTCTTTGTCACCAGTCCTCTCTCTGTCTCTGTCTCTGTCTCCATCTCAGATAGCGGAGACGTACGCCTTCCTGCCCAGAGAGGCGGTGACTCGTTTCCTGATGAGCTGTGGAGAGTGTCAGAAGAGGATGCACATCAGCACCGCAGGACAGGACTGCAAAGGTACGAGCACAGCGCTGCCGCAGACGTCCAGGTCGTTAATGTCCCGTCGAGGGGACGCCGAGTGTCTGTCCCACTGGCAGGAGTGAGTGATGTGGACGTTAAAGGGCAGCGCCACTGATTGTGAAGTCAAAGTTTATGTCGTGAGAGCAGCAGTTTAAAGCCTTGGCGTCTCTGGGGGAGCTGTGTGAGGCCTGATAAATGTCCTCCAGTGATGTCACTCGAGTCAGCGTCGACTTTGAAACCAATCTGCTGATGAGGAGTCAGAAGGACGTGAGCCGGCCAGACCTCTGCAGCCGCTGCTCACCTGTGCTGCTACCAGCATAACACCTGACTCTGACCAGACTGGGCCCCCGAGTGGCATTCTGGGTAATGTAGGAGCCAGATTTTAGAAGGAAGAAGAATGTGTGGAACAAACAGCAGCTGTGGTTCTCCTGCATCCTGTTCCTTCAGTCCGTTTGTTGTAAATGTCTGCTGAGTTCATGCCGTGCTCTCCTCTCTGTGTGCGTCACCACAGGACAGACGGTGCTGTTGCTTTATGTGTCTCAGCTCGCAGCAGACTCTATCAGATTAGAGATTATAGGTTATTAATTAGGCGTCGGGCGGCACCTCAGAATGTGTCGCTTGCTTTGTGCTTATTTGTTTTAGCCTTTAACTTCGCTAATGAGCAGAATTCAGCTCCGTCGCTGTCAGATCGCACTATCAAAGCGGGCGTCAGCAGATGAAAGATGATTAGCTAAAATTAGTTTTCTCTTTAGTTTAATTAAATTCAGCACTGTGTTGGCCTGAAATTTGAGTCGCGTCCTGTCAAAGAACGATGGGAAATCCGCTCTCCCTCGATGTTCGATGTCTCTGCATCTCCATGAAAGCATGAAGGTACAAAGGAATCCTCCCCGTCCCTCACTCTTCCTCTGCCTTCCACTCCTCCTCTTTGTCATCACTCTCTCTTCTTCGCCTTCTTTCTCCGCGCTGCCTTTCAATTAGAGTCCATCTCCCCTTCTTTCATCCTTCGTCTCGCTTTCCGCTCTCACATATTTGTCCTCCCTCTTGGCAACATCATCAACGCGTCCCCCGATTGTAAAGACGAGAAAACATACATAAAATCATGAAATCCAGTTCATTTGCACTTATTGAGTAATGTTTTTGAGGGAACTATTGATATTAATTTGGATCACAGTATTTGGTGCCATAATCTCAGTGTTTCAGCTACATTCGTTTTCCTGTGAAGGTGGAAACACCTTATTTACTATTTAATGTGTTTTTCACCGTTTCTCCTTGAGATAAAAGGTGTATTGTTAGCCCCGCCCTCCTCGTGCTCAGCTGGTCTACTTCCTGCCATCGCACCTGTCAGTCATCTTGGCGATCAGCCTTTCTCTGAGCTAACTAGCATCCGTGAAGCCTTGAGAGGATCTGAATGAGCCGATGTGAAATGTCGGCTGGTTTCAGATGTTCAGCTTCACTGTTTTTCCCTCCTCGGTGTGCAGAATGTCCTCGATATGTCGTCACGTGTGTTTCTGCTTCAGTCTAAATGTCTGATCCCAGAACCTGAAGAGTCCTGCACCAGGTTGGCGTTGCATGAGGACTCGGGATGGACAGTCCAGAAAAAAGTCGAGCTATCATCTGTTTAATGCTCTCGCTTCGTTCCTCCTGCTCAAATTCTGGCTTCTACATTACCCACAATGCAACTCGACGGCGCACAGCTCCATGGGAGATTGGTATGTGTTATGCTAGCAGCAGCTCATGTGGCCTGGAGCCTCTAGCTCCCCCTACAGACACCAAAGACTGTTTGCATCTTTTCCTGAGCTGCAGACAGTCTTTGCATCGCACAGACTCGACGCTTCTCACGCTTGTTGTTTTCTACACATCTTGAACTTTTGATTCACACTTTCACTTTCTCCCTCCCTGATTATCGTCCACTCGTTCTCAGTCAAGCTGCTCTAAACCGTTTACGGTTAGTTCAGGAAGTAGACCCAGCCGGTGGCCCCACATCACCTCTGTTCCTGCTCCCTTCCTTTGGCTTCCTGTAAAATTGAGAATAAACTAGGAGATCCTGTTGATTACAGATAAGACTGTGTATTAGATAAGAGTTTATTGATAACATGCCGAGGAAATTCACTGGTGACAAACAGCAGAATAAAAAGGAGAGATAGAAAACAGGACAAGTAGAAGAAACACACAATGAAAAGATACAAAATAAAATCAGCGAGAGATAAAAAGAGACAAAATCAAATAAACTGTGGGAGGCGATCTCCATTATATACTAAATCTAAATAATGCCAAGAGCACAGTACACTCCGTATTTACCTCCTCTAATCTGTCTTTCGTCCGTCCTCTGCTCCGACTGTAAAACCAAAGGCGATCGAGCCTTTGCTGTTTCACCCTCAGCCCTCTGGAATCATCTTCCTCCATCAGTCAGCTCCTTAAATCACAGATCTTACAGATCTCTGTCGACCGGCCTGTGTTCAGGGAGCGCCAGCTGTAGTGGAAAATCAAACCGAGCAAAGTGCCTGATACCATAATGGAGTCTGGTCCAGTCGAGCCTGTGGAGGAAACATGGTTTTTGAGTACTTGTGGTTTTCGAGGACGAGGAGTTCACTCGACTTTCACTCCAGACTTCAGCTGAACTTCAGAGTGTGTTTTAGGACCGAGGAATGAGAAATGTCTTCTCAGCCACTGACTGGTCTCCCCCCCTCTTTAACGTTGGAGCGTTTGCTTTTCTAAATGTCGTTTGTAATAACGGGAACATTAAACGTGTGAGACGTGATGATGTCACTGTGAATTTGGACGCGTTTTGTCCCTTTTTCTCAGTTAGCTTCCAGCCAAAAGACGAGCTGCTGACATCCGTTTCACATTCCTCCCCGTCCTCCTCTGCCAACCCTGCCACCCCCCATTATATATGTTCAGCAACTACTGGCACCCTGAAGGCCCCCCTCCCCGTCTCTTTCCCTCATCCACACTCCCATCCCTCCCCCATTCCTCCTCCTGCTGCCCATCCTTCCATCCCCCCTCCAGATTGTCCATCTCTGTCTTTTCTCCTCCTTTATCCTCAAAGCGTCCCACCCACCATCCCCGCATCCCGCTTCCAGCTCTTCTTCTCTGATTCTCCCTCTCATTATCCCCCCAACGCAGCTCCGAGCTTCCTGTCCCGTCCCTGTATCCCTCCCCTCCTCCCTCCTTCCTTCCCCTCCTTTGTCACCTCCTATATCCGTCCCTATACCCTCCGTCCATCCCTGCCCCCCCCCGGGTTTTCTCCTTGTCCCTCATTAAACAGAGGAGTCATTGGAGTGTCCTGTCTCTCTCCTCAATTAGCCTAATTAATGGCTTTTAACAAAGAAAATGGCCCAGGAAACGAGCTCATTTTCCACATAGTCGGGGGAGAGAGGGAGAAAGAACCGGTGCTGATGGGGGACTGGGGGGAGGAAACTGAAGTGCAGGGTAAAAAGAGAGAGAATATAGAGGAAAATAGAAGAAGAAGACGTTTGAAATGGAAGTCCACACAGAGGAGGACGAAAGGAGACGGAGACCATCAGGAGACCTCACGTCCCTTTGCTGTTTAATTCTCATATTTTCCTGTTTACACATGAACAAATGCAGACTCAAGATTTGGTGTGTGTGTGTGTGTGTGTGTGTGTGTGTGTGTGTGTGTGTGTGTGTGTGTGTGTGTGTGTGTTGTGCCATCACTGGATGCCACTCAGAGCGAGAGCAGCTAATTGCCTTCCTACCCTGTGGGGGTTTGGCCTCTCCCTGACACACACACACACACACACACACACACACACACACACACACACACACACATACATGACCTCAGCCCCCTTTATCGCTATGCTGAAGTGACTCCCACTAAAGTTCAGCTGTGAATTATTAAATGCAATTAATCAGCCTGGACCGAGGCCATGTTTAATTGACACAGGCTAGCTGTGCGAGTGTGTGTGTGTGTGTGTGTGTGTGTGTGTGTGTGTGTGTGTGTGTGTGTGTGTGTGTGTGTGTGTGTGTGTGTGTGTGTAGATTAGCAGCAGACTTTTCTTTTTTTTATGTGGAAAAATAAACGATCCTGGTTTCTGTAGCCATGTTGCCTCTGAACCAGCGGGCAGCGCCTCCTCGTCGTGCTCCTTCCTTCTGTTCTGTTCTCACACAGTTTATCTGTTGCATGTTCGTCCGTCCTGGAGGAGCGATCGCTCGTCTGTTTGGGGAGGTGTTCCTCATGCGAATCAGGAGCCTCCAGGCTGATTCTAAAACCCTCTGAGCCACGTTTGTGATTTTGGGGTTTGGTTTGGTTGAAGTGTGCGATGCAGAAGAGTTAGAGGAGGTAACACAGACTGACATTAAGATGATGTCACTTTAGCTTCCTCTCGCAGTCGTCCATTTACTTACAGCTGCAGCTTCCTTTTCATGTCCATGAACCTGACGTTTAGGAGTGAACGTCAGGTTCATGGACATAATAAAGAGGAACCAGAGAACCGGACGCTGTGACGACTCATTTGTTAACCTTTGGTGAGAAAAAGTCTACTGTGCAAATTTTTTATGTGGAGGTTTTTCATGTGTGCTGCTTCAGGATTCATTAAAAAAGAAAACAAAAAAAACCCTGTCCTGACCGAGCTGGGGTCGGGAGCCTCACGTTGAGCACCAGTGACAGCTTCGTGTCATGTTATCGGTCAGTTATCACAGCCTGTCCCTCTCTGGAGTCTCTTTCTCCTCATGCAAGACTATCAGTCACCAATCGATGACAGGCCTGTCCATTCTGCTAAGCCGTATTGATCCTGCGGTCCATATTCATGTCCATTCTGTAGGCGCTCCAGGCATTAGACACGTCCTTTAAGAGGCCAGCAGATGAATGGCTGGAGTATGAGTGGAGATGTGGAGATTGAGAAGTTTGTAGCCTGCTTTTATTCCCTGAAACTGAGGAGGGACCCCTTTTCAGGATGGACAGACAGGAAGTAGATGTTATGTGTACAGAACAGACCAACAGGTTGATTGAGACTGAGACTGACCCTCCAGAAGGATGACAGCAGCAGGTTCAAGCCTGAATTAATGAGAGAAGCGACTGACTGCTGTGAGTCTGAAGGCTCAGCAGAGTCAGGCTGCTTCTGCTCGACCTCCAGCTCTGGAGGGTCCTCTAGTGTTGACAAGTCATGATAACAGATGACATCAACAGCCGATGAGCCGAAGGAAGGAAGCCGGCTGTCACTTCCAGGATCTCTGTGTTCATTTGAAGAGCTCAGACTGTGAACATGGTGAAGCTGAAGGTGATAAGATAAACATCTTCCAGCTCAGTGAGCGTCAGCAGCTCTTCATCTTTGTTCTGTTCAGTGACTTTCAGTCAGTGTTGATGTCACTGCTTTCATTTTTACAAACAAACGGAGCCCAGCTAGCAGCTCGTGCCTCGGCTGATGAGCGTGAGTTTAAAGGTGACACAGATGGTCAGAGCTTCAGCTTTCACGTGCGTCTCCTCCATTATTATACATTCATCTGCCAGTTTGTGACTGCAGGTGCAGCAGTCTAACGCCTCCTTCATGAAGGCCTGTTGAACTGTTATTGATCAGATCCTCATTGATATAAATGGGTTAGACATTTACAGCAGAGTCAGTTTGTCCTGTCTGAGTACTGAGCTCCACCTGGGTCATCACAATCACTGTATACAGTAAATGAACAGTCCATCAGTCTCTCAGTGTCCTCCAGCAGGTTAGAGAGTTATGGTCTGCAGGTCCAATCCCCAGGCCTTCACCGGTTCAGTGGCCTAAAGTACTATGAAGTACTTCCTGTTCAAAGACGTAGTAATAGAAATAATTTGCTGACAGTTCAGCTGCAGAGCCTCGTTTTTCCTCCGCAGTGTGAATGCAGCATCTCAGGTAAAGCAAACAGGAAGAAGAACCTCACAGTGATGAAAATGTGGTTTTACTTTGCTCTTTTCGTCCTTAAAATTTCTCCTCCTCTCCTCTCCTCTCCTCTCCTCTCCTCTCCTCTCCTCTCCTCTCCTGTCCCCTCCTCTCCTCTCCTCTCCTCTTCCCTCCCCTCCTCTCCCCTCCTCTCCAGAGAACGACAGGCCGAGCTCTCTGGTGTTGGAGGTCATAGACTACAACATGCCTCTCACCACCACCTACATGAAACAGATGAAGCTGCAGTGCATGAGCAACAACAAGGTACGTGAGGTCGCTGCCCGTTGAACGCCGGACACGCTCAGTGTGAGGCTGCTGTCATCTGCTGTGTGTTTGTGTCTCTGTGCTCAACGTTTCCTTGAGAGCGGATCATTCGTCAGTCTTGCCGCTGACAGCTGCTTTAAAGCAGCAGCTTCTTTTGTGCTCTCGAGTATCGTTTGTGACGAGTTTGTAGGAGGAAACCAGGAGGCTCACTGAAGCCTTGTAGGAGGAAAACTCCCACACAGCATGGTGCAATTAAAACTCTATAATGAGAAGAAATATCGGTGTTTAAGCCTGACGCTCGCGGAGGTCAGCGGACCAAAACTATTCCTCCTTATTAAGCAGGAGACCGAGTTGTTTGTATATTCTCTGCACATAATTTCTACACGACTGAAAACTCATTTCTGTTTCCAAAGACATGAACGAGAGCCTGAGAGCATCGTTAGACAAGTCATGTTCATTTTTCACCATCATAAAGGTTTTTGACTAATACAGAATTACAATCTTCAAGTGTGTCGTTCACTCTCAGTCGATTCCCAAATATTTTACAGATGAATCAGTGAAACGTTCAGTCCATAAAAGGCTGGAAAGAGAAAATACTCAGTGCTGAAATTCAAGATTCAAGCTTTCTTTATTAGAACCAAGAGGTGAGAAACATTCAGAGGACAAACACATTAAAACAAGAATCTTCACAGTATCAAAAACACACACACACACACACACACACACACACACACACACACACACACAGTGAACTCACCCACTCTTAACATGCCTGTGAGGTGAGGTGCGTCGTCTCACCTGAGCTTTGTGTAGTCGTACAGTAGCTGCAGGTGTTGTTTTGACGGCTGCAGCGAAGGAGCTGAAAGTCACTCTGTGAAGTGAGGGATGGACACAGAAATGGCTGAAAACTAGTTTTCTGATGTGACAGAGCCTCTGTGGTTCAGGTCTGCTCAGGTTCAGACACAAACCCGACGTGGTTTGGCTGACGGGGATTAAAAGGAGCCGGTGCTGGCTGTTGGTAGGAAACAGGAAGCAAACATCCACCGCGACCTCCCCTGAGGTGGACTTTGAGGCTCTTTACCAACGTCACACTTCGTCCTCCAGATGGACACCAGTCATAATTATTACAGCCTCTGGAGCGCCGTCATGTGACTGCAAACACTGGCTGTAAGTGGCTGAAAGGATTGACGCGTTGTTGAAGATGTGAGGACAGTCTTCATCGCTGATACGACGTTCCTGTGAATCACAGTTTTTAGAAATCAGGTCTGCCAGTGGAGGAGAAAGATCAGCTTCCTCTTCTTTCTGGCTCAGCATGGTGCTTCTGCAGTGTGTGTGTGCGTGCGTGCGTGCGTGCGTGCGTGCGTGCATGTGGAGGGTGCAGTGATTCTGTATTGTTCCCTCAACACCTCGACCACCACTCCATCCTGAACCACTTTGACTATCAGCACCACACACCCGCTGCTGGTCATACTCCCTGTGTGTGTGTGCGCGTGTGTGTGTGTGTGTGTGTGTGTGTGTGTGTGTGTGTGTGTGTGTGTGTGTGTGTGTGTGTGTGTGTGTGTGTGTGTGTCTAGATAACGGGTGGGGGAACAGAGGGTTGAGCTCGTTCCAATTAAGCCAGGCCCCTGAGCGTCAAGTTAATTAGCTGAGGAGAGAGAGACACTGAAGTGCCAATTTACACTGGAATGCCAATATATCTGCCTGTCTGTCTGTCTGTCCAACACACACACACACACACACACACACACACGTACAGTTCAGTACTTTGTGTTTTGCCATCTTTTACACCTGCACATACTGTACATGCTCGTTTGTACTTCTCTCCTTGTGAGGACCCTCTCTGATATCACCTGTTCCCTAGCCCCTAAACTGAACCTAAACCTGACTCTAACCTTAAAACCGGGTCTGAACTCACACACACACAGTCACACACACACCCACAGTCACACCTGCACCAGCTTCTGTGACTCCTGTTATTCTCTACAGGAGTCTGTAGCCGCCCGTCTGTGACACCATGTCAAAGCGCTCTAATTAGTTCACACCGACGTATTGACACGACTCTCGTTATCACACTGCTGTTAGAATCCAGCAAAGTACAAAACGAACGAATTGTTTTTCCTCAAACTGAGCATATTTATAGTTCCTGAAGGCGCCGCCCTCTCCTCTCACTTCTCCTCCATGCCTTTATCTGAGCGGCATCATGATGGAGGAGGAGGAAACGTCTGTCAGCCGAGGGTTTGACCTTTTGACTCCTGCAGTTTAACATAAAGACCTGAAGTCTGTTCTGTGCTCCAGTCATCAGAAGCCACTCCAGGATCAGAGCCAAGTGTCTAAGATGGAGGAAGTTGGAGCATAAACAGAAGAACTCTTCGTCTGTAGCCTTATCGATCTGCATCAGAAGCAGCCTGCGAGTGATAAATAAAGTTTGTTTGGTGAGCAGAACGCAGCCTGCAGCGCTCTGACTGATGTGAATCTTGATCAGTCCTTCGCTTCCTGCGGCCGAGGCCGTGTGCAGATCACCTCGGGTCAACTCGTTATTCAGATCGGTCACGAGGACTCCAGTCGACAGAGACGTGCACAGAACAAACTGCAGGGTTTTCAGCCGCGTTTCACTTCTGTTCGTAAATCGACGGGTTGGTGGTTCGATTCCTGCGTGATGGAGGCAGGGTGGGCCGGGGGTCTCCTCCTGAAGTGGAGCTCAGCACAAAGCACTTTAAGAAGCACGATAACCACAAAACATGAGCGTGCAGAGACAAAAATCAAGTAGAAATGAAAAATCTCATGTACTCAACACCATAGAGAGTATATTTGTGAAATGGGATGTTTTCTCCTTCGCTCACTCAAACTCACTTTGATCAGGCAGAAACAACTGTAAATATAGTTTATGTAAAACAAACTGATGAAGATGAAAAGGTCTTCGTCACCGTGAACGTCCGGGCCGTCACACCTCAGATGAGCACGAAGCAGAGATTCACCACAGCTGAGGTTTATTTTCTGTCCTGCTGAACGTCACCTTTGATCTGAAAACGTGGTCTGTGTGCAGTTCACTGATGTACGAGGCTTTCAGTCACTTCACTCTGACACTGATTCAGCTTTTATAGATCGTAGACAGTGTAGGAATTTGGGGTTTTAACACTCCTTAATGGAGCTGTTAGCAGATAGAAGTGTTTATTCATGTACATGTCAGCTCGTCCTGTGGGCACCCGTAGACGGAGGCTGCTGACTGAGCAGAACATGCTTTCATTGGAGAGTGATGCTGACAGATCCTGAACATCCATAAACACCAGCGTCTTTATATCTGCCTCCAACCGACTGTCTGATCCAGTGTTGATTAGCTGAGTAAAGGAGGTTAAAGTGTTAGCAGAGCTTCAAAGATCTCTGCCAGAACTCTGTTTCACACAAGAAGGCTTCTGCTTTTGGAAGGCGGCTTTTGATTTGTGCCGTTCGTTCACCTCACCCACCTCGCCCACCTCCCACCTCACCCACCTCACCCACCTCCCACCTCGCCCACCTCGCCCACCTCGCCCACCTCACCCACCTCCCCACCTCTCGACCTCCCCACCTCGTCCACCCCCCCACCTCACCCACCTCCCCACCTCCCCACCTCAACCACCTCCCCACCTACCACCTCACCCACCTCGCCCACCTCGCCCACCTCGTCCACCTCGCCCACCTCATCCACCTCACCCACCTCTCGACCTCCTCACCTCGCCCACCTCCCCACCTCCACCCGAACACTCAGCGTGATGTATATTTGTCAGACCAGACGATCCTTTCAGTCCTGCTGCTGGAGGAGTTGAGGTGAAGTTTTAGTAGACAGCACAGATTGTCTTTGTGTATTTGTGTGTGTGTGTGTGTGTGTGTGTGTGTGTGTGTGTGTGTGTGTGTGTGTATGTGTGTCAGGATAAGACTGTGCTGCAGAAAGATTATAGTGTTCGGCCCAGAGGAGCATAAGTACAGACAGGAATAGAGGAGCAGTGACTCACTCACCTATAGAAATAACATAGGACATGAGGGAGCATTGGGTTCAGTGTGTGTGTGTGTGTGTGTGTGTGTGTGTGTGTGTGTGTGTGTGTGTGTGTGTTTGTGTTTGTGTTTGTGTGTGTGTGTGTGTGTGTGTGGTGTTAGGGGAAGCAGACAGTGCAGGGTAGTTGAATAGCAAAGCATTCGGTGAAAAAAGGTCTTTTGTCTGGCTTGTTTTTATAAGGCAGAGAAGAAGAAGGAACACAGGAGTGAGGAGGAGAGGAGGAGAGGAGGGGAGGAGGGGAGAGGTCATCAGTCCTTTTACTCAGGAGAGAAAATGGAGCCAAGGTAGAAGGAGAAGAGAGGAGCATGTGGTGCATATTTGTGATGTGTGAATCCTCCTCTGGCTCCATTAGCGCTCATCCCAAGCCTCCGCTCATCTGCCCAGCCCTTTATCTTTCCCTCCATCCGCCCCCCGTCCCAATTCAATAAGAGGAGGAAATTACCCAGGATGCTTCCTGGCAGGGGGTGGGGGGAGCGTGTTTGGGGGGGGGGGGGGGTAGAAATGGGTGAGGAGTGAGAGGAGAGGAGACAAGAGGGGGAGGAGGAGGATGGAGAGATGGCAGGGCGGTGGCTGAGTGAGGGAAGGAGGAAGACGAGGAGGAGGAGGATGTGCTTGGCTGGGTGAAAATAAAAATGAGAAAATTTGTAGGTGACGGCGGGGCACAACGGGGAGGAGGAGGGATGGGAGAGGAGGGTGTGGGGGGAGGTGACAGGGAGGAGGTTGAGGGGGGAATCAGAGAAGGAATTAAAAAGGAGAATGAGGTGGTTCATTATCGTTTATGGTCTCCCCTTCTCCTCCACTCTGCCCATTATTTCAGCTACCTCCAGAGGAAAGACATTTCATTATTTTTGGGAGGAGGGGTGTGTGTGCGTGTGTGTGTGTGTGTGTGTGTGTGTGTGTGTGTGCAGAGGGGAGATAGGTTGGGGGTTGGTCTATTCTAATTACTAAAAGACTGTTGAGAAGACAGCAGAAAAAAAATCATCCGTGTTGAGATGAAAGGCTCGTCGGTGGAACAGCCTCGAAAAAGGCTCGGAAACCTTCTCAGGTTAGAAGCTGAAGAACAAAACGTCACGAGCGTCCATCCACAATCATGTCTTCATGTCCAAATGTCCAAATGTCCCACAAGTCGCTGTCTGTCATTTCTTTTCGGGGACGCCGGTGAAAATCAAGTGGAAGGGAAGTTGACTTCAGTGTGATTCTCGACTGATCGCTGCGACGCGTGAACACGCAGCCTTTAACTGTGTGCGAGCGACATGTTGACGACCACACGGAGAGCTTGTGCTGGAGGCAGGAAGCTGTGGAGGTCGGGTAGATCATCGGATTTTAAAGGCTTCACGCTGGCTTTCTGTGAACGTAAATACGATGTTTTTCAGCTCTGAACCAACCAGAACCTGAACCTTCACCTGTTTCAGCCGCCTTACGTCAGCGTGTGTTAAACACAGTTATTTTAGCACAACCAGAGTCAGTGCGGTGCTGCCAAACGGGTTCACAGTTACATCCGTTTATCTGAAACTGTACAAACTTTTGCTGTAAATTCTTGTTTATATCCTCAGTTATATTGTATTTTTATTATATTATATAATACATATTATACATTATAATATATATTATATAACTATATATTTAGTTCTACTTAGTTACAGTTTTATTTTTAACAAACTGCTGTTATTCCTGTTTCTATTTTTGGTTACTTTTAAAAAATTCTTGCGTACATTTTTTTTTTTTTTGGTCTGTGTGTCTAATTGCTACTGCAACAAAATAATTTCCCAAATTGGGATCAAAAAAGAAGCAGTCTAAAGTCTAAAGTCAACCAGCAGTTTAAAGTCACACGTCTGCCCCAAATAAAACATGCGACAGTCTGAATCTCACAGCCCAGTTTGTGTGTGTGTGCAGTAGATATGTAGTATAAATACCTGCTCAGGTCAGGGAGCTTCAGGAAGTCAGTTAACAGATAATTCTCAGCTGGCGACAACACGTCTAATAGACATTATTCACAAAGTCACCTTTCAGAGCCTCCTGTGCCTTTAAAGCTCCTCGTTGTTGAGTGGTCGTTGCTTTGATTCTGACGTTGATCTTTGTGTGAAATCGTTGTTTATCTTTAGTTTATCGATGAAAAAGTTTGGAGTAATCGACACGTTGACACCTCATCACAAACAGCGGCTGCTCGTTCGTCATGAACAAAGGAGGATTTTAAACCTCTGTCAAAGATCAGAGGGCGCCTGTGCTGATCAGCGGTCCAATTAGTGAAGTCGCTCAGAGCTGGCGAAGCCACGTACGAGCCGAGCCGTGTCGAGTCCAGTCAGACCTCCTACACTTGATTTTATTCTCATGTTTCGCATGCAGGGAGGTTCAGAGGGCCTCACGAAGAACACAAAGACAGAGAAACGTTAGTGCAGCCGTGCAGCCGCCATGTTTGCTGCAAACGATGTTTATATGCAGCTAATTTGACACAACAAATAATGTTGTTAATTAACGTGTGGTGAAAATGTTTTTCACCGCCGTGTCCTGCAGCATGTTGAAGTCTGTTCACGGTGGAGTTTAGCACACAAACATCGTGTTTAATACACAGCGAAGAGCTTCTGAACCGAAGCGCAGACAGGACTCGTTTACGCCACGAGACGCTGAGTGACAGCCTGCAGCGCCGTGTCCTCAGGCGGACGCTCGCCGTGGTCTCTCAGCCTCTCAGCAGCCGGCCTCTTCTAAAAATCCCAAATGCATGTGGCGTCGAGCTTTTAGCTGATGCAGAGGTGACATATAAAGCCTTCTCCTCCCGGCTCGGAGCCCTCAGGTGTGTTTGCACCAGGGGCGTGACCTCTCTCGCGTCTCATCCTCTCACCATCTGCCCTGAAGCTCTCCAGTGGATACCGTCCGGGAAAGCAGAGATGCCATGGAAACAGGCCCGCTAGAAAAATCCCCTTGATGGTCTTTAAGTGCACAGCACGTAGGATATGGAGGAAGTGAAAGCACCGTGTCACAGCACCTTATTTTTCATGTGAGGCCGCCCAGGTGAGAATCAGCTGGAGCTGCTTCTTCCCCCGAAACTGCATGTAGATGAGAGTGAATCTGCACCAAACCAGTGACATCATTTTAAATGAAAGGCTCAAAATCTCCCCTGAAGCCAAGGCTCAGCGCGCAGGAAGCTCTGCTGGAGACCGTGGAGTCACTTTGAGCAGCATTTCTCTTCTTATGTTACTGGAACTTAGAAAATGACTCCACAGCATCACGACGTTGAAACCGATGACGCTGCCGCCCTCTTTAGAGACGGCGGACACGTGTTAAACCTGCTCCTGGACCCCTCTTGGGTCAAGCTGCTCCGTGTTTTCTGTGGCACGGGAAGTGATAAGCATCCTTATCAGACACACACACACACACACACTGCAGTTCCCTCAGCACCTTGTCCTGTGCATGGGCATGCATGGCTAATTACCCTGCAGTGTCACCCTCTGCCTATAGGTGGCAGGTTTGCCATGTAAATGTATGAGAGGGCACATGCTGCTGTCTCTGGGACTGTAACACACACACACACACACACACACACACACACAGCAGCTTCATGCATGGCGGTCAGAGTGTGTTTAAATATTTGTTTGAGATCCAGTGAAAGCTCAGCTGAGTGACACGTCCTGTCTGTTCTTAAGACAGCGTCTCCGGCGCCGTCCTGCAGCCACACTGTCCTTCTCAGTGTCCTGCATGTGTGTTTGAGACGCACTGAGAGGACGGTGTCCACTGGACCGCCGCTGCTGGTCTGTTTTCAGGATTTGGTGTAATTTGAGTTCATACGTCTGTTTCTGTGTCTTTTATGTCTCTGACTGTCCTGAAAGCTGATGTCCTCCTGTCTCCCTGAAAGTCTCTATGTTCTTGTTAATGTTTGATTTTTCAAACTCTGAACTGCTGATTGAGAAACACGAGTCTGATTAAGGACTTCTGATAGTTAATTAGCAATTAAGGATTGGAGTGGAAGTGCTCGGGTCGGCTGATTTGTGCTGTGGGTATGAATGAAACGTGCTGTGGGCTCTGATGAAAGGTGACGAAACGAGGAGGAGGTGGACGAAGGAGGGGTACAAATCAGCTAGAGATGCAGCCAGTTGCCAGTTTATTAGGGACGCTGAGCTCAGACGAGTGGTCTGAAAAACGCCCTCCCTGGGTGGAGGTGACGGCGTTCAGGTCGGATGAGACTGATCTGAAGACGTGCTGTTTGTGGACGGAGCTGCAGGTTCACAGAGGTCACTGCAGTTTGATATGAGTGGTGTGGACAAAATAATAGAAACATCTCACATAACCAACATTATAACCTTCATGGAGGGAGGATTTATTGTGTGATGTCTCCATCTGTCTCTTCTGTCTCTGCGTCTCTGCCTCTCTCTCTTTCTGACAGTCTCTCCCTCTCTCCCCTCTTTCCTCTCTCCTCTCGCTCACACTCTCTGCCCCCCCCTCGCTCGGGCTGTGATGTCAGCATCCCTGGCCCCGCCCCCCCCGGTTGCCAGTCTTGAGGGTCCTGTTGTGTGCTCTCACTCCCTCCCTCGGTACAGCCGGTTATATCGTCGTTTTAGAATAAACAGTAAGAAGGACTGGAGGCGAATGAATAAACAGTTGAAGCAAACAACGAAAACAAGAGAAGAAGAGTGCGGAGACGCGCGTGGCGGCCGACTTTCATGTTTGTAATCTTGCAGAAGTGAAGGTAAGAAGGCGTTTTCTGCACGTTTCATTATTTATTTGTATTCCGGAGTGTTTTCCAGTCTTTTTTCCTGCTCCGTCCTGCACGCTGCAGCCGGACTGCACGGCTGTCCTCTGCGGTCGCACCGCGCCGCTGGACGCTCCGCGGACAGGCGCTCCGATCAGTTATCGACGCGAACTGAATCGCGAGGTTTTTGCTTCGGTGTCGCACTCCGCGTTGGGTCGGCTGCCGGCCGGAGCGCGTCCGTAAGTTGCACCGTGTTGCTGTCATCGCGGGGCTCTCGGACGGGCTGTCGGTGTGTGTGTTGGGGGCAGCGGGCTCCGCGCCTCGCCGCCTGCAGCCCGGAGCTGCTCGTCAGTCGCGCGCGGCGTGCTGGTCATTGTGCGGCTTCAGCAGGCCGCCCCGTCCTGCGACAGCTATCATTACCATTATCATTCATGAGCGTGTCTGTGGTGTGATGCGGAGTGCACGAGGCCAGCGTGCTCCTGACAGGCGCACATTGTTCTGCTGTTGTGCGCGCGCGTGGTGCACGACTGTGCAGAGCGTGCGCTTGTGTTTACGTCTATTTGTGTGTGTGTGGGAGTGGGTGGGTGGATGGGTGGGTGATGCGGAATGACCAAGCACCCGCACGCAGCGAGGAACAATCGGTGGCGCGTGCCAAGCATTGAAACAGTGGCCTTTCACTGTGTGGAGCAGTGTGACGTGCGGTGGACGGTAGCCTGGTTAGGCCAGCTCTTCAGGAGGATCTAGACTTTATGGACAGATTTGTGATTCCAGTATGAGTCTGTCTGTCTGTCTGTCTGTCTGTCTGTCTGTCCAGTCTAAGTTTGTGGACTGCTCTTCAGAGTGTGTTCTCCTGACATGGACCATGGTGCTTCTGTTGACGATCGTGTGTGTATATTAGTGTCATCATCATCCAGTTATGACTTAATACTTCCTCCTTCATGAAGCCAGAATAATTAAAAAGTTATGTGCCAGTAAGAATCCAGCCAGATAGCATCTTATCAAGTTGAAGGGGTGGAGAACAAGTGTGTGAGCTGATAACAGAGCTGTGATAATGAACCGTATGGATGACTGTCAAACCTGTGTATTACTCTGTGATCAGCGCTCTGACACCTTCTGGCCCGGTCTGTGTGTGTGTGTGTGTGTGTGTGTGTGTGTGTGTGTGTGTGTGTGTGTGTGTGTGTGTGTGTGTGTCCGGTGTTGAACAGTGTTTAAAGGTCCGGCAGCATCAAAGCTGGAGTAACTGAGCGCTCAGCAGTGCGGGACCCGCCCGACTGCACGTGGAGGCTCTCAGTCTGAGAACTTCGCTCGCCCTCAAAGCCTCGGACGATCAGCTGAAAGTATTTCATGACCCTCTGCTCCTTTCAGATGTCAGGTCTTTGTTGGTGCCGCCCTCCTCGGGCAGGTCAGAGGTCAGGGTTGGATTCTGGATTGGGAACAGCAGCCCAGGAGGTGATAAGAATTCATTGCCTTGCACGAGGGCCCTTCAGCAGGGGCAGAGGCTTTCAGACAGAGAGGCTGGAGCTGAGGACCTCCAGCTGAAGGACACACTCGTGAAGCGCTGCACAAATCTGCCTCCAGCATCCAGCGTGCTGTACGCGGGATCCGTTCCCATGTGAAGGCCCCCTTTAAACTGCTGGTCCCAAGTTCCTGCGGGTCGTTTTGAAACTCATTATACTTCATCACGCTCACGAGTCAGAATCTCATTCTGTGGTGGCTCTTTGCTGGCAGGATTTTGTAGTTATGAATCAGTTTAATGGACAGAAGATATCGATCATAGGTTGGGATGTCCAGTGGAAATGTCTCCCGCCTGCGGGGTCAGAGCAGTGGATGGAGGCACAGCGGGGCTTTGAGCTCGGATCAGCTTTGGTTTTGTTTGATTTCCACTGAAACTCGTTTCCAGTTTCCCACCTGCAGAATAACTGTGGAAGTTACACTTTCCTCTTCGTCAGCAGGCCGTCAGGATGTGACTGTTTTCTGACTCTGGCAGCACTTTGTTTCCTATTTTCCACTTTACTTTGACAGTTAATCGATTCGTCAATCATCAGAAAATTAATTGGCAACTAGTTTGATAGATGAGTCAGCGTTTAACTCGTTTTTCAAGCAAAAATGGCAACAGTCCACCAGGTCTATAGATACATGTTCTGGGGTTTTAGAGTGTTGGAGACACGTTCCGCTCAGGCACTGAGGAAGTGTGTTGTTTGTTGATTTAATTCTTTTTTTCTTCATATTTTTTTTTTTTCACAGACTAAATGTTCAAACTAAATGTTCATCAAATGACGATGTGGCTCCATGTGAAACTGATCATTTGACTGAAGATGCTCGGTTCGTCTCTGTTTCTTCACTGAACTTTGGAAACATGCAGCGTGTCCTCTGCTGTTGGTCCGGGTTAAAATGTCTGTTTCTGCTTTGAATAATGGAGTCGTGGAGGAAGCAGATTGATGCTGAAGTTGTTCGGCTGTATTTTTGCTTCTTTGCCGACGTGTGCAGCTTCATCAGGCCTGTCACGGGTGATTTCCTGGCGTCTAAGGGGTTAAGGGCGCCCCTCCCCACCCTCAGCCTTCTGTCCAGGGACAGGAGGACGAGAAGAGCCTCTTCCAGGATAAATCCTCCTGTGAGGGCCTGCTGAGCTCCTCTGCTCTGCTCCAAAATAACTCTGGTGTCCCCCTGACCTGGCCATGTGCTCGGCAGGAGGACAGGGAGGACGGACAGCCTGCCGTCTAATCCCGCTTTCCCCTTCATCCTCCTGCTCTCCCTCCTGGATGGGCTGAGTCTTTCTCTGTCTGCTGCCTCCGATGAATGCTCTTTGGAGATTTTTGTTCTCACTCTCGGCACCTTATTGTGTGTTTTCTTGTTTGTTTGTGCGTTTGTCCGAAGTCGTGACGTCTTCATATGTCTTCGTTTACGTGAACAAATGTCCAAATCCCCCAAAATATGCAGTTTTCAGTGAAATAAAACAGAGACAAGCAGCAAATGCTCACTTTGAGGAACAAAAGAAAGTTTGGCAGAAAAAACGGAGATTGATCGATAAGCTGATATGTTTCAGCTGGAGCTGAATCAATTATATCTTGATTAATGGATTAATGTGCAGTGAAAAACATCAATCATGGCTCCCAGAGCCCACAACGAAGCCTTGACCCAAAAATGGTCCAAAATCCAAAGAAATTCAATTTACAAAAACACGATGAAACTGGAGAGAAACTGGAACCAACAAACGTTTGGTGTTTGAAAAAAAATGAGGAATCAGACATCAGAACTGTCGATGGCCTTTAATTTCCTGCCTGTCGACGACTTGTTTCGACATTTCTTTGCTCTGATCAAGTATCAGATCAGTGTGCGGCTTAAAAAAGTAAATCAATCATCATTGTAGTCACAAATACAGAAATAACTGACGGGGTGGGCCCTGACAGGTACGCGCTCGTCACCTGTGATGTCAGAGGTACAGTCAGCAGCTGGTCATGTTAGAAACATTAAGCTGTTGGTAACAGACATGTTTGTCTTCAGTGCTGTCACCTGGTCCACTCTTCCACCTGTGAAAGCCTCATTTCAGACGCCTGCAGGTTCAACATGGTGACCTTCAGGTGTTTGTTCCTGTAGAGAAGTCATGCTCCGCATTTCAGAAACATGAATAGTTTGAGTCTCTGTCTTTCTGTCCTCTCAACCTCTTTTTGGACGAATCTTTAGATTTTATTTTTTCCACGTCAGTTTCATTTTTCTCCCAGAGAAGAGGTCTTTTTCTGCTGCTCTGTGTGTTCCCATCAGACATCTGTATTTTTACAAAGTGGATCTATAGGTGTTTTCTTCCACTTTTCATGCGGTCTGCCTTGCACTCCATTCAGTTCCAGCATGAAAAGCACTTCAATCTGCGTCGAACAATAAGCCTGTCGAGCTCCTCCTGCAGCGGCTCACCGTGAACAGGCGGCATGTCTTCAGCGCTCGTCTGCAGCCTTTGTGAAATGCCTTCGCAGAGAGCTCAAGGCTGTACTGAGCCGCGCTGTCGTGTGTGGTTGCGTTTTAGTTGCACTGCATTTGAATGACATCCATCTTAAATCCACCCGGTCGACACGTCCGAGTGGTCCGACATCAGGGGAAACGTGAAGTGACGACGGTCACAGCAGAATCACTTCACAGGACCATTAAATGAAGAGGAACGTTTGTCCGGGAACACGTTGGAGGGACATTCATGACTAATGTGATGACGTCAGTGCATGCTGATGCACGTCGCGCAGGGCTAAATGAAGGGTTCTGTGAGCCAGCACGGGCACAGGGTCGACATACAGATCCCTCAGAATACATACGTCCACTTCAGCTGCTTCGTATCTGATTCCAGGCAGAAAAACATTGATTTCACGTCCTCTGTCTTTGGCTTCATGCTGTGAGAAAATACTCTGTGGCCCTTTAATGTGTGTCAGGCATGAGCCACGAGATAAATGCTGTCATATATCTCAGCTTTCTCCCTCAATTACATTACAGTTAAAAACACATTCAGAGATTACAGACAGAAGAGACTTTTTGCTGATTCGGCAGAAGTTCGGCAGTTAACCTTTCCGTTCTGTAAGCTCGTCCTCCTCAGATCAAAGATCAAGTGGGTCCAAAGGCAGCCTCTCGTTTTTATCTGAAGTCGTCCTCCGTCAGCGCACACGTGTCTAATGACCTGAGCTGCAACTCAAACGTCTGCATTCGTTTTCTCAGAGAGACCAAAGACGAAAACAGGAGCTAGGACTGGTCCACGAGAGGCCGGTGAAGCCTCACGATCACTCGTCTGTTCGTGTTACATCGGATGAGTCACCAGCAAAGTGACTGACTTCACCTGAGCCCCCTTTAGGTGGTAATTACACAGCTGGCGTTAGCAGCGCAGGAGGCAGGAGCACAGTATCGAATGTGTCTTTATTTTTGGCGCCTTCCTTCGGTTCTGGCGCCGTTTGGTCGACCCTTCAGTGGAGCTGAGAGCGAAGACTGGAGTCCGGCTTAGTTCAGCTGGAGCCTGGAAACTGGTGCCTGGCAGCGTTTGAAACATGCTGATCAAATGACTTTTGGTTTGTTTATTTTATGTTTTTACACTTTTGAACTTATTGTTCAGTCTGTGGTATGTTTTGTTCCCAATGTGAATTCATGGAGTCAGATTCCTTAAAGCAGATTCTGATTCAGATTCAGTTACTAACACCTTAAACCGTGTGGCAGCGTCTCATGTCAAGTCAGACACCGGAGAGGCATCGAGCTTCGGTTTTCAAAATAAAACATCCTGTGCAGGCTCTCATCACATGTCGACACAGTGAAAACAGACAGAAGTGAAACCATTTAACGGTGTGGCCGTAAAGCGACGCAGCCGTGTGGAATCTCCCTTTAGCCCTTTTCTGTTGGCAGTTCAGCCAGAGAACAAACAGACAAACAAAGAGTGATCGGTTAGTGCCCCCTGCTCGCCATCGGGCCTGACTATAGACTGGAAACGTGATCTAAATGTTGGATAAGTCGCTGCAGGCGAGCTGATTTTCTCCTCTTTCTTGAAAGTCGCGCTCGCCGTCATCCTGCCTGTGATTAAGGCCGTCCTTATTAGCCCGTCGCGGTGCTGATGGTGGGACGTTCGCAGCCTGCGTGCGGTGCTTCACGTTCATGTCAGAGGTGCAGAGCTCTCTGCTGAGAGACGCTCTTGGTGTTGGTTTGCCTCTGCCTGGCGGCCCATATGCTCTCCTCCCAGCTTGATGAGCTCAGCCGTTGTGTGCAAACTCAGTGTTTGATTAGCATTGCCTGAGGCGGTGTGTAGCTCCGTGGCCTTTATAGTGGAACCATAAAACGAGGAGAGGTCAAGCTCAGCACTTGTGAATGTAAACACATTCATGCAGCAGACAGGACCGCAGCAGATGAACGCATCCCTGCTGTTTGGATTTCATCGTTCACAGGTCGTGTTTTAAAGCTCTGCAGCCGGATGAATGGATGAGTGCACGTCATCTCTCCTCCATCAGCCTCTCACTCAGGTCACCTGCAGTTCACTGATGTGTTGTTAATAAAAGGGAGCAAAGGACTTTGTTTTGTTGCTCAGCTCATGTGTTTATTTTAGATTTTCTCTTGTCCACCCTTACTTAGATGGGTTTTCAAAGCTTGTGCTCCTTTCTTCATCTGGATGTTTCATCGTATCTGTTTAAGAGAAACTCAGCAGAAGCTAAACCTTCAGGCAGACGTGGGTGGTGTGGTTGAAAGAGTTGGAGTTTTGCTAAGTGTTTGCAAGGTTAAAGTCTTTTCAGAGTTAGCAGCAGCTCTCAGAGGATAAAACCATTCAGCAGAAAAATGAGAAAAAGACAGCGTCTCCTGCTGAAGACACGTCAGTTTCACAGTTTAGGTTAGCGAAGGAAGTGTCTGTAGTCTGAGTAACAAACCAGCAGCTGTCTAAATCTTAGAAGAAGGACCATAAGAAGAGCGAATCAGATGGATGGAACGTGAAGGTGCAGACTGAGCGTGGCGCTCTGTCTGTAGGTCATCATGTGTGTCATCACTTCAAAGACTCTTCCACAACACGACGGCGTGGCTGTTGTAACTGTCAAATGCTCGAAATCCTGATTGGTGCTTTGAAGTGTATGACATCACGTTTTTCCAGCTAAGCCCCGCCCACGTCACATCAGCGAGAGAAACCGTGATGAAAACACGAGGCAGAAATGTTTGAGGGGCAGTAACCAAACGGTTGGTGGGAGCAGCGTGTTGGTGTTCGCTCCATCGCTCATAGTCAGCAGCTAATAGAGAAAATATGTTTTCAGGGCCTCTCAGCTGTTCAGGTTCACCTCCCACAGATAAGCCAAACTGAAGTTGTCATATTGTAAGGTCCCCAGGATAAAAGCTCCAATCATAAAGCACTTTGTATGTTATTCTGCAGCGAGTCACACAGAGAACGTTTCCATGTAATTACTGCGGCTGTCTGTGGCAGACTAGTGCTGCCTGGCGGCCATGCTGCTGTGTGTGCTCAGTGCTCAACCACTGGAACCAGAGTCCCTGCAGAGATCAGCTATATAATACAGCCGGAGCTGAACTCCGCTCCTCCGCTCCTCCTCTGCTCCTCCTCCACCGCTCCCTGAAGCCCCCCCCCCCCTCCCCCCAGGCGAGTTTCTCATCTCTGACTTCTAATAGTATAAACTGATAGCTGGCCCTGCTCATGAGGGAGCCTGGCTGCAGCAGAGATGGACAACTCAATCTGCTGGACCTGAGTGCTGATTATTGCCGGTCAGAGCAGTTAGTTGCCTGGAAAATAACTGATACACAGGGAAAATTAGAGGTAAGCACTCCAGCATCAGAGAGCGATGGATCAGACAGGTATTCGGATGTTTTCCAGCAAAAGGTACGCAATCAAAACAATGAAGCCGAGCCGCTCGTTCAGGCACCTCAAGTGACGAATCCATTAGAAGCGAGAAGATAAAGATCATCAGTACACCTCTGTGGCTCAAAGTGCTGACTGCTGGATCTCTGGAACTGAGCTTAGATTCACACTGAGCAATAAACACGTCCAAATTAACCGGTGGAAAAGGTAAAGCACTCTGGAAACAAGTTTCTGCTTTGAGAAGTGCAGCTTTGAGAAATGAGCTCTGGGGAAAAGTAGCTTAAAGGTAATCGATGGTCTTTTGGCCACTAGGGGGCGCAGAAACTCCAAAACAGGCTGTTAGCCTCACCGCACTGACGTGTTGTTACTGCTAACGTGTTAGCAAGAAGTAGCTTGTTTACACACACGTTCAGCAGGCGTGTGCTGTGACTTTAGCATTAATTTTTGCATTAATCACGAGCGTGTTTAGTTCTCAGTTTGGTAGAAGTCTTAATTTATCCAGAATCAGTGGTTAACACGTCGAGAGGGAGAGAGTTTTGTGTAAGACGTGGGTCACTCACACGGAAACCAGTGACCTTTTCTTTTCCGTCACATGTAACCATGCCCTGTCGTTAATATGAGGACATGAATTAATGCAGCACACCTTTTCGTCTGTCGGTTGGCTGCTCTCGTACACAGGTTGACCTCTGGAGACGGTTTGAGGTGAGCGTCTGCAGCTCGGCAGTGCTGCGTACGTGTTAGCAGGGCGAAACTAGCCTGGTCCAGCAGTGACCTTTGCTGGGACTAATCCGTGCTATGTTTCCCTAGGATTGCTTCCTGCAGGGGAAAGGGGTTAATCGTCATGCTGGGGGCAGATTTGTGACTGACTGGATTAAGTGGGGCTCAGAGTGTTGGACACTCCACTAATCTCCAGTATCCATGCCCCCGATGGCTGTAAGGGAAGGACCGACTGAGTTATTCTCTGGCTGACTGACTTATTTCCTGGTTGGCCAAGTGGATGACTGACTGATCCAATGATGACGGAGTGGTTGAGTTTCTAGCTGACTGACAGCTGACCCGTGCACGTTATTCCTCTCTGCAGTCGAGCCCTTTGTATCTGTTTATTCAGCTCTTTTCTGTATTCCACACCTGCCTTTTTATGGAGAAACTCGGTGTGGAGGTCCTGATATATTTGAGTCTCAGTGTTGGTTTAACACTTTACAGCAGTTTCCACTCCCTTGTCCCACTTTGAGTCAATGATTAGCTCAGACTGCTGAGTGTTTTAGGCCCACAGCGCTGGAATGAACTCTGCTGGCATTTTGTCTGTGATTGCGTTTGGGTTGGGTCCATCGCTGGTTAGATTTGTTGGATTTTCACCTGCAGCTCTGTGATTTTAGGGTTTATTTCCACCCAAGCAGAGTCGGTGATTGTTGGAACGGTGAAAAGACGAACCGCGATGCAGAGCGTCATTTTGTCTCATTTGATTGAAGCGTGTTTTATTCAGAAGAAGAAGAAGAAGAATCAGGGGGAGACATTCCCCTTTATTATCACACAACATGCACATGCTGGACACTGCACACGAAGGTGAAATTTGTCTTCCGCATTTCTCCCATCCTGGTCGTCCTTCCTCCACGGCAGACCAGGAGCGGTGGGCTGCCATCCAAGCGGCGCCCGGGGACCCAATTCCGTTTTGTCACCATTGGTCAGGTGGTGATCTTCTTGCATGTTTTTAGTGGGGATATGTTTTACGGAGGATACCCCAGGTGAACACGGGAACACGCAAACTCCACACAGAAAGGCCCTTTTTTTTTTCCTCGAGCAGCAGGCACCGAAGGCATGGTGGAGGACACATCCCGGTGCCCGCAGCGAGAATCGAACCCGGGACCTTCTTGCTGTGAGGCGACAGTGTTGCCACTGTGCCACCGTGCCACCAACTTTTATGATGAACCCGTGAGTGTGTGTGTCGGTGCAGCTCAGGTTCCACAGCCTCGTTTGTTCTGTTAAGTTCTGTCAGTGTTGTGCAGGTCATAGTGTGAAATGCGTCGTCATTGTGCGGCACACGGATGCAGAGCCGCTCCCGCCGTGGTGAATCACTGCGACTGGACGCTGCAGGGCGGCACAGCTGGGTGTCAGTTCCCACAGGAAGCCATCAGATGTTCCTTTAGAATAGGTAGAACGTAAAGAGGAGAAGAACCTGGACCACCGACCGCAGCAGGCAGTGTGTGCGTGTGTGGTTGGTGAAACCATCAGTTTTCATTTACACCATACTGAGAAGGCCAAGTTACACAATGACGTGACCTCACCGCGGTATGGATCATATATATTACTGTATATTGTCTGGTCTGTGAAAGTTCAGTTTCCATGGTGATAATTCAGAATATGTTTTCCAGGCAGACACACACACACACACACACACACACACACACACACACACACACACACACACACACAAACACAGGCACTCACCAGGTTGCTGGTGGACTTAACAGATGAGTGATAAAGGTCGTTTGAAGCAAAACCTCCTTTCACACACACACACACACACACACACACACACACACACACTTGTACTTCTTTCCTTGTGAGGACATTTGTTGACCCCGACCTAAACCTGATTCTAACCCAACCCTTAAAACCAGTCTTAACCCTCCAACAGTCCCCGAAAGTGAGCGAAATATCTTCACTTTGCATGAGCACACGCGTGCGCGCGCGCGCACACGCACACACACACACACACACGCACACACACGGTATGATCGTGCTGTTTGTGTGTCCGTGTGTTCGTCGACTGCAGACAATCCGGCTCTGTGTTAATTGTCACTCACGGTGTTCGCTGTGTGTTTCGTAGTGCAGCCTAACACTTCAGCATGTGTCGTCCTGTCAGCCAGATGGAAAACAGGCAGCTCAGCAGTCAGACGACCAGCCCGTCCACTCAACACCAGCATTGTTCCTCACATTCTCCTCTAGCAATTAATCATTCAGCGTGTGTGCTCTCTGAAAACACTGAAACATGTCCACCACACATTCCCACAGACTGAAGTGACACCTTGAAACTGCTTGTTTGTTCCGATCAGCAGCACGAAAGCCAAATATTTTCTGCTCGCGGCGACACGAAACACAGAAGAGAAGCAACTCGTCACGTTCGAGAAGCTGGAACCTCAGATATTTGTTGTTTCTGCTCGATAAACAATGTAAAGCGTCCATCGGTTCTGCAGCCAGAATATTAAACACACATTTTCCACAGTGGCGTGTTGTCGTTGTCGTGTTGGCGTCGCCTTGTGTTGGCGGCGCTCCAGACGCCGTCGCTTTTGGCACATTCTCGTGAGCAAAATGGAGGCTCTGCGAACAAAGAGAACCCCCACATTTGGCTTCGGTTGCAGCCGTGATCGCGGTCCCAGACGCCATATCTGCTGTTCTTTTTCTCACCAGCCGCTAACGCCTGAAAATGATCAGCGGCGTCATGTGACCGGATTCCTTTTGTCTCACTCTGTACGACGAACAAGCTCCCATCTTGTGTCGATGCTGTGAACCAAACCGACCTGCGGACACTTTACCTGCGATGCTGTACTGACCAGCAGCGGTACACCAAAACCACAACCGAGCTGGCGGAGTGTGTGCGTGTTGGTGTGTGTGTCGGTGTGTGTGTGTCTGTGCTGCTGGACGATGGGCGAGTTCCACCTGTGCACCCGTCAGATCCCAGAGCAGGTAGGATCGCTCCAAATGAGCTCTGTGGAGGGATGGCATTCACATCGCCTGCAGCTACAGCACACATACACACACACACACACACATACACACACACACACACACACACACACAGGTACAGAAGCCAGGAGGCTTGAATTTCTACCTGCATGCTAAAGACACACAGAGCCACAGGCCATGAGATGAATAAGTGAGCGCACATTGATGTTTCCTGTCAGGTTAGCACGCGGACGCCGTGATGCAGCATCGACACTCAGCAGCGGCCACAGAAGTTCACATTCAAACGGAGCCAAACTTTGATCATGTTTCATTAATCTTCACCTTCACTCCGTCATCCATTCGCTTCGTTCCTCGTCAAAGTTTGGTCCTGACGTCCTCGTGCTCTAGAGGAAGTGAAGGCCACAGAGATATTTGTAACTCCACGTCCTCACGTCTGGAACATCATCTCAGTATATCAACTCATGTGTCACGTGTCCCAGGATACGTGGCTCCTTTGTTTCTGACGGAGGCTGCGTCACGCTGCACAAAGCCGATCGAGCCGGGCAGGAAGTCAGACGCAGGAAGGAAGAGAATCAAGGCGATTTTCAAAATAAAACACCTCGTGCAGACTCCCATCGTCAAAGCAGGCAGGAAGAAACCATTTAGACGTGTAGGCTTCTTCTGAATGGCAGGCGCTCAGACGTCAGGGGAGAGTGGCCCAATCAGCCAAATGAACCAAACTTTTAACAGTCTTTAGACCAAGTGCACGGAGGAGAGCGCGCGCGCACACACACACACACACACACACACACACACACACACACACATACAGTGACCGAATACTTAATATCACAATGAGTTATTTGACTCTAAAATTGAAAGTATGTTGAACAAACTTAGGGTACGTTGGTTTTCGTGAAGTATTTCAGGGAGTTTTTGCAGTCAGGAAGTCAAGCGCGGCTTCAGTGGCGTCGGAGGCGGCGACTTGTCGAGGACAGGACGAACACGCAGAGACTCGACGTCGAGTGTGTCGCTGTGTTTTCAGCTCCAGCCCTCCACCAACACATCTGATTCATATAGACAACAGCAGGAATCACAGGAGATGTGTCATCTCTGACACCTCCAGAACACACACACACACACACACACACACACACACACACACACACACACACAAAGAGCTTATCTAATATCAAGACAAGGTCAGTATCTGTCTGTGTGGAGTAGTGATGCTCCCTCTCTCTCTCTCTCTCTCTCTCTCTCTCCCTCTCTCTCTCTCTCTCTCTCTCTCTCTCTCTCTCTCTCTCTCTCTCAGTTTCAGGATTAGACACAATGGGCCATGACATTTATGGATCTGCCTTCCTCCTGGTCATTTTGTTCTTGGCTACTCAGCACTGACACACACACACACACACACACACACACACACACACACACACACTCAGTGGGTTGAGCATATTCTAATCATTCTAAACCACAAGAAGAGCTGGACTGTTCGTGCTCTGTGTGTGTGTGTGTGTGTGTGTGTGTGTGTGTGTGTGTGTGTGTGTGTGTGTGTGTGTGTGTGTGTGTGTGTGTGTGTGGCGGTGCCCGGCTGTCTGTGGTCGTGTTTCTTTCTGCACTTCCTTGTGTTCAGGACAGAGAAGATGCTCTGTGGGCTTAGAGTTAAGATTTCATTTACAACGAGACATTAATTATTGATGTCGCAGAGAAGACGTTTTCTCGCTCCGCGCCTTGTGCTGCTGCAGCCGCCTGAGGTCCTACATGAGGCTGAAAAGGTCTTTTCTTTGGCTAAAGCGGATCCACAATGTGAACTGTATTCAGCTTTGTTAGCTGTTAGCGAACACTTTGAGTCAGTTTGTGTTTGTCAGAATGAAGACGAGTCAGACTCCATGATGGACGGCTGCTCTCTTCTTCTGTGGTGCTCACACAGAGCACTGAGCATTAGCCCCGAGCCGGTTCATGAGCACAGGCTGTTTTTTCCGACACTTCATGCAGACTTCGGGTCACCTCTGTGTTGGGATCTTTACCTCCTCAGAGATGTTTGTCTGAACGAACTCCAGTCGCAGCGTTTTCCTTCCAGCACCAAGTAAAAAAACACTCCGTCAGACGCGCGGTAAGTGATCTCCTGATAACGCGGTGATAAAACTCGCAGAGAACAGCAGAGATGCAGACAAATCAAAGAAGTCAGATTTTATGGATCTGAAGAGTTGAACCCACAGGCTCAGCTGTGAGAGCTGGATTCAGAGACGACACCTGGCCCTTTGTTTGCTGAGAGGAAGCTACTGAGCTCAGTCACTGTTAGTGTGTGTGTGTGTGTGTCTGTGTGTGTGTGTGTGTGTGTCTGGAAAACCAACATGATATCAGTTCTGTCTGTCTCGCTCAGTTTTCCCTCTGTGTGAAATCTGCCGGAGGGCGAAATCAGACAAACACTGAGACACGAGATGAAGATCGTCAAACAGGAAGTGGAGCGGTGAGACAGGGACCGTCGGTGCTTGTCAGAGTCTTCCTGTCATGTGACTGGTTGGTTATCCCCCTGAACGCTCTTCCTCTCTGTGTGTCTCTTCAATGAAGGTCAGTGGCAGCGTATTGATCACGGCCAGCCGTCGGCTCTGCGCTGCACGCCATACGAGGCTTTTTATGAGCTGACGGACAGACGGACGGACGGACGGACGGACGGATGGACGGACAGGCAGACAGACAGACAGACAGACAGACAGGCAGGCAGGCAGACAGGCAGGACCACAGCCAGCTGACAGACAGTCTGTATGGCTGTCTGTCTGCCTGTACGGGTTTTATTTCGTCTCATTTGTTTGGCGTTTTGTCCTCATACTGCCCGTCCGTCCGTCCGTCCGTCCGTCCGTCCGTCTGTCCGTCTGTCGGTCAACCAAACCGTCTCGCCGGTTCATCGGCCGACTCGTTGCCTTTGTCTCTATGCTGCTGATGTTGCTGCATCAAGTGTTATTAGTGTACGTGTGTTACAGTGGTGATACCCCCCCCCCCCCCCCACCCTTTTACAGACACACACCTCCTCCTCATGGCCGGTTTTCTCAACAATCAATATTCTGCAGTGGAGCGCCTCGGCCTGCGCCCTGTTAATCCTTGTAGCCTGTGTGTGTGTGTGTGTGTGTGTGTGTGTGTGTGTGTGTGTGTGTGTGTCCCCAGCCAGCTTGCCTCTTATCAATATCTTCACCTCTCCTCAGTTCAGAAATGATCCTCTCCTCTTCCCTCCAGCCCTCATCGATCTCTGTGAGAGATGGATGCAGTCAGAAATGAGACGTTGTTGTCGGGCTGAGCGGCGAGCAGCTGTCACGCGGGCTGACTGGCAGTTAGCGCCTTAAATTTTCCTGCCGTGTTATCAAGCGACGGTCAGATTGATGTGTGAGGATGTGTTTGAACGTGGCCCCCGTCGCTGGCTGTGCCCCAGCCCAGCGTAGCCCGCTTTAGCCTTCGTGTATTGCAGCTAATGTGGATCTCCGTCGCACAGCAGGCGGCGCTAAGTGCGCCGACCCGTGATAATTACGGCCGAACGGTGACGCTCTCACCCACCTGAAGCCAGCGGTGTCGTCACACTGCGCCGACTTTCACTGACGGCTGATGTTCAACGTGTGTGCAGATGACTCACGACAGAGCGGTGCTTCGGCAGACCGCCGCTCCTCGTTCGATGTGCAGGAGGTTCTCTGTGAGTCTCAGTGTCCTCCCACAGTCTGTGGACTTGTAGCTCTGTCTAATTGGACGTTGCCTCGGTGTGAGTGTGAATGGGTGTCTGTTGGGAGTGGGCGATATGGAGAAAATCTCACATGTAATTATTGTCTTGATTTTGATGCATATTGTTAAACATAAAGCGGTTCTGCTTATTAATCTGTATCATGGCCACAGTGGCCTCACGGGATGAATAACGTGGAACAAACTCACCGTCTCGCGGCGTGTCCTCATCCTATAAATAACCTGGACGGAGGGCGAGTTGGCTCCGCCGTCCTTCACATTTCTCTGCTTTCTTTCTTGTCACTGAGAGAGCTTCTCTATTGTCTGATGTCTCTGCTTGTCTGTCACTGGAGCTTTAATGGAGTCTGTTACTGTGTCTTCTTCAAGGATGTTTTAGAGAATCTGTTCAGATTGAAATCACTCAGGTTTGTCCTTCAGGCGTGAGGCTGAAGTGTACGGACGAGATTTGACCAGTTTTCATGGAGGATGTTCTGGAGTGTTTCTCGTCTTGGAGCACTAACTTCCACTTTACGTACTAAGTTGTTAGCACTAAGCTACGTGCTAAGCTAAGCTAACTGGTCGGTATTAAACTTCTCAGCTGAGTAAGTGTGTTTTCCCAAAAGCTTAAACTTTTCCTTTAATTCAAACTGAGCAGCAGGTGAAGTCGACACCATGATGGTTGGCGGTGATGATGATGATGATGATGGTGAAGATGAATTGACGCTGATTGTCGTCGTGTTTACAGTGGTCGTAGTCGTCCCTGTGACTCTGGATGTCCACGCCGTCACATCAGCAGCGTTGCAGCTCTCTGCCTTTGCTAACGAGGCCCACGGTGGAAACGGGTCCTGAATCCTGCGGCGTCTTATCTCTGCAATGTTTGATTGGTGGGCCGTGCGCTGGCTGGATTTATGTGTTTTTAAATCACTTTGAATGCTCCTGCCTCTGTTTTTCTTCACTCAGCTGCACAACATCGCCTTCATCTTGACCTATTTATTGTTTATTGTGTTATCCTGATATATGTTTGGACAGAAGATGAATCTGAGGGGTCATGTGATCATTAAAGGGATCACAAATAGAAGAAATGGTTCTGTTACTCAAAATCCAGCTCATCTTGCAGACCTCTCTCTATGTTCTTTGCTTTTCTTGTGAATTACTGGATATTTTCACCTCTTCAGGCGACTGAAAGTCCTTCAAATGAAAGTGCTCACATTGTAAATCCACCGAGTCACAAATTTCATCTTTTTAAGGGATCCAGGCCCGGTTGAACCTGCTGATTTCTCAAACAATAGTACAATAAACGGAGATTACATTAGATGTATTTGAATTGTGGATTTGTGGGCTGTGAATATGTTAAAACTGGGCTCCAAATGGAACACAGGAGACGTTCAGGAGCAGCGGGAGCTTTCTGTGAGACACTTCAGTCTCTCGCCTCACATAAAAAAAGCTCATGAAATGGTTCCACACTTACTCGCACGAGAGATGGTGGAGGTGCGATACGGCATCGCTGTCCCACCGGCCAATCACGGCCCCTCACAGTACCAATCAGAAGTGCTTCTGGTGGATGTGTGGCGCGATGATGATAGTGGCCGGCAGTCCCAGTATTTATTTCTACATTCAAGGAATCAGGATTCCTTCGAATCAACATGGTTATAATGGACATCCAACCTTGATCAGTTTCCATGGGAACGCACAAACATGATTGCGAGACAGGGAGAGCGAGGCGAGGAGGCGGAGAGGGAGCGGGTCTCACTTCTGAGGGGTGTAGAATAAAAACATCTAAGCACTGCAGCCAGGGAGCTGGCAGGGTGGAGCTGGGAAAAGGCGTGGGTGGGGGAGGAGTTGGGACCGGAGGAGGAGCGTTGAGGGGGGAGGAGGGGGCGGCAGGCCGACGGTGGAGGGAGGAGAGGGCAGCGGGGACGGGGATGGAGTTGGCAGGGTGAAGGGATGAGGGAGGAAAGGGGGAAGGGAGGCAGAAGTAAAGGGAGATGAATGAGGAGGTGGAGCAGGAGAGTGATGGGTGGGGGGAGGCAGGCAGGTGGAAGGATGCCAGCTTCAGGGTCCAGCTCTGCACCACCACCGCCTGCAAAACAAAGAGAACAAAGAGGCGGTGCAGAGAGACCCCCCACCCCCCCAGCCAACTCCTTCACAGGAGGAGGAAACATCCACCTTAATTGATTTCTTAATGATATTCATGTTCCTGTGATCGGGCGGAGAGTTTGAATGGTAGTTTCACGAAGACATAATGAGCACGATGAAGAGCACCGACGCAGGAGACGAAGGAGAAATGATGCTCCTCCATGGGAGTGGAGGCGAGGACGAGTCCAGCGTGTCTTCAAAGGTGGAGAAAACTCCACATTCAGACCGGGCAGCACCACCTCGTCAGAGTTTCAGCTTGGTTTGTTGTATTTCATCGTTTCTCGCAGATTATTTCCAAACCAGTGATAAAAAACTGGGTTTTCTTGAGTTGTTTGAGTCGCAGCGCGTTGACTTCAGGCTCGCCGCACTTCAGATTTTTGCATAAAAAGCAGACGATGACAAGTTGGAGTCACTCATTTCTGCTCAGTTATGTCTGTCTGCTGCTTCAAACAGTCGGCGCAGGCATCGCTTCTGCTTCCTCTACAGCTGAAACAATCACCGGACTCATCGATCAGTCAACAAATACTCGGTCACGTGTTCGCTCTCAAACGTGAGGTTTTGCTCTTTGGACTCTTTCAGACTTCACTAATGAAAATGACCGTCATCGAGTTTAAGAACTGATGAAAGTGTATTTTTAGCGCCGGCTCTCGGTCGGCTGCTTTGTCGCTGAGCGCTGATTCTCTGCCGCTCTGGGCCTCCATGGTAAAACATCATCTCAGTGTATAATTGGTGTTTGCAGAGAGGCTTGACGGCCCTCTGGTGGCTCCGGCTGTGGGGATGCAGCAGTTGAAGGCGTGGGTGGAGCGAGCTGCAGAGATTATTACTTTTTTTTTTTTTTACAGAAGTTTGAAGCAGACGCATTGACATAATGCTGCGTGCAGGCTCCTCTGCAGGGCCACAAGGTCATTGATCAAGCACGGAAAAGTCTAGGAATGCTGGGAAATGTGTCCGATCAGCACGTGAGCACACCTCCCCATCGGTCATGGTGTGTGTTATTTGTTGAGGAGAAATATTTGGATGTTTTTGGATGTGATTTCTTTCACACCATTGGTTTAAAGTGACGCTCTGAGCCTCCCTTTGTTTTCAGTGATGAAAGAGGAGGAGCTGATGGGGGAGGAGAGCTGAGCAGAGGGGTAGGAAGGAAGTGATCGCAGAGGAGGTGATGAGGAGAGCAGGAGAACAGGAAGGAGGAGATGGAGGAGGACGGGCATGAGTGGAGGAGAGGAGATGAGCGCAGAGGGAGAGAAATGTTTCCTTCCGTTTGTCCGGTGGCTAACCTGATTAGCTTAGCACTGCTCATAGGACCAGATCCGGCTGCTCTGCTCTGGAAACACACACACACACACACACACACACACACACACACACACACACACACACACACACACACACACACACACACACACGAGAACCCTCATTGCACAATGCATTACCCAAACCTGATTCACAGCCTTAAAACCAAACCTGAACCCTGACAGTGAGGTTCAGGTTGGCTCTCACAAAGACACACGCACGCACACACACGCACACACACACGCGCGCACACACACATACACACACACAGCAGCAGCAGCAGCAGCAGCAGCAATCAATACTCTTCTATACACACTCAGTTATAGACTTGTACAAATGCACATGCCCTGCCTTACACACACACACACACACACACACACACACACACACACACACACACACAGTTGTGGCAGACACACACAGAGTGTCACACACTGCTGTCTGTGTGTGTTTTGCGTTAACGTGGATGGACGAGTCTCTCAGCTCAGAGAAAAAGTCCAAACTGTGATCTGGTTCAAAACTGAGGACGAAAACACACAAAGGAGTAAAATTAAACCCTGAGTGATGGTGATGTGTAGGATCACAGCGACCATAAAACATCCAGCTGTGATGAGCTGACGGCACCACAATCAGTCATTTCTCATCAAACTGTACTTCTTTTATTCTTCCTCGTACTCTCCACCCGCTCCTCCTCCTCCTCTCTCTTCTTATTTCTGCTCCTCACTCCTTCCCCGCGCTCCAGTGTCTTATTTTCTTCTGTCCACTTTTTCTTCCTCTCTGTCAACCAGAGCTGAAATTCCTCATCTTCGTCTCCTCCCTCCGCTCGTTTCTCCACTGGCAGTTTTCTCCTCCTGCTGCTTCTCATCTGCTCTGCCCGTCTCCAAAGCTCACTCTCACCTCCTCCCTCTCCTGACAGTCCGTAAATTGAGTTCCTCCTCCTCTTCGTCTTCCTCTGCCCTCCTTGCAGCTAATCCGCTGTTCGCCTCACCATCTGCCCTCTTGGCCTGAGAGAAAACTGCCACATTTGTAGAGGTTTGCCCCAAATTCATGCTCACGGACCCTCCTCCTCCTCCTCCTCCTCCTCCTCCTCCTCCTCCTCCTCCTCCTGCTCCTGCTGTCTTCTCTGATCCTGTTCTACAAACCTTCGGCTTTGTTCTTTGAAGAAAGTTGAAACCTTCGCTCTTCCTCTCACCTCCACTCTGGTAAAAATAGACAATGGATAAAAGAGGCTGTTAATTATTCATCCAGGGTGCACTTTACTGCTTTGCACCTCTCATAATCTTCACCACAGTCGTCATCATCGTCATCATCACTGTCAGTCCCGCAGCCGAGAGCAACACACTAATTTAGGAGGAGAGGAACCCCCATGAGTCGGTTTCATGAAGAGAGCTTCATTTAAAGCTTCAATCCTGAATATTTTAGAGGCTTTAATTAGTTTTTATTGCCGTCTCACATGATTGACATGACTGGCAGTCCAAAAAAACCCTTTAATTCCTTCATCTTTCATTGTTTTCATACCTTTTGGAGTTTGAATTGCTGAAAATGAGCCGCAGGATTAATTGCGCTTCACTTCAGCTGACATTGTGATACACATTAGAGGTTGTTACGTTGCTTTAATCACTATTCTTATAATAATATGTGAAAACTATGTAGATGAAAGACTGATGAGCAGAGATCAGCTGACTTCCACCTGTTTGTTCATCTGTCTGGACACAAATTCACTGCTCTGGTTCGCTCTCATGGCGTCGTTTTCAGAGACAAAGCAGTAGAAAGAACCACTGTGAGCAGCAAACAGCAGGCAGACGGAGACGAGCTGCTGAACATCGTGCAGCGTTTAGGAGCTCAAGAGCCTGATGGTCCCTCAGGAGGAGCAGGTGGAGACCAACACCGGAGCCGAGAGAGAGCGAACTGCCACACCTGAAACAACAAGTTCACACATCAGCTTAAAGCTGATGATAAATGGAGTTTTTTTCAGTGACCAGAAGGAGTCAGTCGAAAAAAGGACTTTGAGGAGTGTTTGAGGAGAACAGATCCGACAGAGCCGAGGACGAACGTGGAGAGACAGAAAGGACAGATGCAGAGTGCGTCGCTCAGTCGTGTTAATCTCTCAGGCAGGAACGCCGCCGTTCATCTGTATGCAGATGAGCTCAGATCATTACTGACACCGTTCATAAACAGCACTGAAAAAGACTTTTGGCTCCTCAGATTCGCTGACTGGGAGAAAATGGAGAGGAGGAGGAGGAGGAGGAGGATATGAGCCGTGAAGGGGGGGGGGGGGTCTCCCTCTGAGAGCAGATTTCCAGCAGAACCAATAAGAAGGAGGAATAACACCTTACTGAACAGGTGATGTTTCTCCATGTTAAATATTTAGCTCAGATTTTGCTGATTTATCATTTGCTTTTGGCTCGAGGAGGAAATTTGCTGTCCGGCTGGTGATATCCTGTGGATATATGTACATTTTCTAGATTTTCCTTATTGGCAACAGCGCGTTAGTCCGTCACTTCACGACCTCCTCAGCTCCCGTTGGTCCTCCTGAAGATGGAAATCTTTAAAACACCTTTAATTTAGGATAAAGCCTCCGTCATTTCCTGCAACAGCTGCTCGTTGTAGTTTTGCTAAATGTTACCAAACAGGAGGAAACAGACATTTGGTGGGGACTATTTTCAGCGGCGGATGAATCTAGTGAGTATTTGTGGTTCAGTGGTGGTACGATGCACCGTGAGGCTCGCTGAGGAGGATCCATGGGATCAGTTCATTGATTGATTTTGGGCTTTGTTGATTGGCAGTCTTCTCCTCTAACGTGCTGATGACCCAACAAAGCGGCTGTTTTGTTCTTGAGGTTTTTTTTTCTCAACGTGTAATCAGACAAACAGAAGAGTCTGAGTGGATCACCGTTATTAATTTGACCCATTTCACTGCGTGTTGATAATTATTACACGAGCTGCTTTCAAAACGTTCAGTAATTTCAAGTTGTTGATGGTAATTTGTACTTGCTTTTTGTTTAAATCCGAAGTGACTTTGGTGCAACGGGACAAGAGCTCGAGGAAGCAGAAGAAAAACTCCTTTAAAGGACCTGAGAAGACGAGCCTCCTCATGACTGCATCAGCGCTCGTGGTCCTCACGTTCTTGACGAGAAGTGAAATCAGACAGATTCAGCATTAGATGGTTTCCACGGGTCTAATGAGAACCGTCTGTTCTTCGGTCCTGGAACGCGGCGACAGAGACGCAGGCTAACCAGCGATGACTGCACAGAGATTACACGGTGATTGAAAAGAGCTAATGTGGGCTGTGATGATAGTAATTGAAAAGGAATTGAGAGCAGATTAAAATAAGGTCTCATTTGATCGTTTGTCAGAGTGGATCGGTGCGGCTGGCTGTGGTGGATTCACGGCCTCAGAAGGTCTCTGAGCTGATTAACATGCCGAGTTCACGCTTTGGAAACCTTCTGAAATTGAACAGGCTGGAAATCTGGACTATTTCTGTTTTCTCCCTCCTGGAATTACCGCGAGCTGCGAGGCGTGTTAGCTGTTCGTCTTACGCCTGGAGCAGCCTTCGTTTCCTCTGTGTGTTCACTCCCTGAACATTGGTTCAGAAAGAAAAAACTGGAGCAGCTTTTGAAGCTTCGTGCATTTCGGTTGCCTTTAATTGTCTGATTATCGAAGCTCTTTAATAACACATGAGGACCTGCAGCTGACAGCGTCCAAACTCTGAGTGTTTGCCCTCAGACGGGACGTTTTCCTCACGTTCATTCTCAGAGCTGCTAAATAAAATCAGACCCTGAGGCCCATCAGTGTGATGTGTGGCAGTCTGTTGACTAAGTTGTCATGAAACTGGAGGCTTTTTCTGATCTTCAACCAACCGCACAAGAGCGACGCGTTAAACAGAAGAAGAAGAAGAAGAAGAAGAAGAAGAAGAAGAAGAAGAAGAAGAAGCCTTCTCAGTTACATCAGCTCAAACTCTGGAAAGCACTTTTGTCTTATTGTTTAAACCAATGATTATTTATGATATATTGTCCAAGCTGAAGCTGTTTGGTCTGTGAAATGTCAGAAAATGTTGAGAAACGTTGGTCAGTGCCCACCATGAATCCTCAGGTGTCTTCAGAGACGTTCGGTTCACGTCACAGAGGACTGAAGAAACCACAAACCAAAATACTCAGTTAAGAAGCTGAAATCAGAGAATTTTGACTTTTGTTTTTCTTAAAAAATCAAAATAATGGTGATTCATTGAATATTTGACAGCTGATTGGTTAATAGCTGCAGTGTTTCGTCTGTTGTCGAGCGAATTTTTGAAATGTGGCCAAAAAGAAAAAACAAAGAAAATCCAAAGTCGGTACTTTTCTGGAAACCGGTTTGGAGTAAATATACGAGGCGCAGTTTTGACGGAGGGTGGAGGTATGAGCTACGATATGCATGGCTGCGATAAACAGAGTAGAAGAAGAACCAGAAACAACACGAGAGACACATGAAAGACATGATGAGGCACACTGGATGTCACAAAGTGCCCAAACATGACGTTTAATCCAGAACTGAAGAAGACTTTCATGACTGTCTGTCACCTGGAAACGAAGCAGCAGGGTGGCGTCTGGCCTCCTGCAGACGTGACGTGACGCAGGGATCGGCCTGTGACAGCGACTCTCGCTGTGGATTGAAGCTTCTCTAATTTAATGACACAGCTCTCTGGAAGGCTCGGCTCTCTCCAGACCCACGTGGATGCCAGCAGTTATTGTCGGCGCGTGCAGTCGTACTGGCTGGCTGCCTGGCTGCGGCGAGGAGGCTAATCCAGTGTGACGAGCCCGGGGAAACTCCTCCTCGGAGAACCCTCTGTAACGGACAGATATGGGTCAGCGCTGCCACATGGACTCACTACAGGAGCTGCAGTCACAGTCGTACACACACAACTATCTTCTTTTCTTTAAATAGAAGCTGGAATCCCCTGCAGCAGTTCAGTTTTTAAATTGGTGGCAGCAGCGAGAGCACAGATGAAGCTTTCTGTTGCTTTAAAGAGAAACTGAACATCAGTGAGAAGTGAGGGATCGTTCTGATCGCTGATCAATGTCCAGCCTGTAACCACTCTGAGCGTCTGTGGGAAGGTTCTTCACATGGAGGGACGTTTGATGTTTATAGAAGCGTAAGAGGTTTGAATTTGGGATAAATATGAAAATATCTTCGACTCAGATATCATCAGTAAGAACCTTTGAGGCTGCAGTGGAGCAGCGTTCACCATCAGTATGTGATGACGTGTCTCTTGTTCCGTGTCGGCCTCCACACGTCAGCAGCTCATTCAAAACATCAAAGGTTGTTCGTGGTGAAAGACTTCAGGTCACTGTTGTCACTGCATGCCGACCCTTATTTCAACAAAAGCTTCTTATTTTAAAGCTGGCAGCGTCCAGGAGAAAAGATTAGGCTTCGTCCGACCCACCCCCAAACCTCCCCATGGACTCCATGACCCCCCCACACTCCCCTCCACACCTCCCATCCAAACTCTGCTTGGATGCATGTGACACCTGTACATAAGCACACACCTCTGCCTCGCATGTAAATGCCAATCAAAAACCTTTTTATCTGTCACTCATGGAAGGGTTAATGTATGTGGACTGTACCTGTAAGCCGTGCAGGTGCCTTTAAACGTCTCTGCTTCCTGTCAGTCTGTGAGCAGCTCTCGTTATTAGCTGAGCGTTTCCTCACTGTCACATGTGAACCTTTGACTCATGCATCGTATCCCTGCTCTCAGTGAAGGACCACATGTATGTGAAATAAGCAGGAAATGTGTGGCGGGGATCTCACCTGCCCGCCTCTCTTTATTTGAGGGATTTTAGAGCATCAGCAGTCATAAAGAGCAGTTTACTGCGTCTTAGCCTCAGTGTCACTGAGGTCTTTGCTCATTCATTAATCTCTCCATTGTCTGTGTGAGTGTGCACGTGTGTGCAATAAAAGGCAGTTGTAGCACTCAGGACCTCATTACTGAAAGTGCACGTCTCCTTAGATGCTGATAACAGAGGTGTGTGTGTGTGTGTGTGTGTGTGTGTGTGATTGAAATGCTGAAGTGAGTTTGAAAAGGTGGTGAGATTCATGTCGAAGTATCCTGAGTCATGTCAGTGTTTGTGTTGAAACACGACATTTTCACGGTACAATGAGCAAACATCACGGTCTCACTAAGCTAAGCAGATGTTGACGGTATGATCACCTTCTGTTGTCATCGCTCTGTTCCTCAGCCTCACGCTGAGACCAGACCACATTAATCAAACCTGATTTTTGAGATGATTTTGTCGTTTGACCATCGGGCGTCTGAACGACCTGTCGCCCCGCAAAGACTCGATGTTAGAACGACATGTTCCTGAGCGTTGACCAATCAGGCGCGCTCTCCAGTTTGATGTTTCCTCGAGGGAGGAAGAGTCAAAAAAGACAAATGTTGGCGAGAAACAGTGGAAGCTCGGCGGGTAGCTGCTGTGCTGTCATCACAGTGTCCCCAGTCCAAACTGAGGGAAGATGACTGTCATCACTAACTCCAGATCAAACGTTAACGTCGCCTGTTTGATGCAGGCGAAAAGAAAAACAAAAGAAAACAGACACGTGAAGTTTGGCTGGTTTCGCTTTAATTATTCAGATTTAACCCTGAATGTCTTTATCTGCTCATGTTGATCCACCACAAGCAGCCGTGATGACACCTGTTTGCTCACACTGCGTCTCAGGAGCCTTCGTGTTATTTCTGATCCAGATCCATTTTCCTCTTTCATTTCATGATTGAAGCCCTGCAGCTTCAGGATTAGCACAAATCCTCAAAGTCAAGCACGTTCAAATCTTCACCTCCTTTCGTGTCTGCTTGTCTTTTCTTTGTGTTTCCACGCTTGATGTTTGCAGATACCTGCAGCTCTCCTGTCAGTCACTGCTGATCCGGCGGCCTTAAATCTGTTTCATGCAGGTTTTCTTGTAAACGCTCTTTTGGTCGCTGCAGACGATCTCGTTTCCCATCGGGAGTGTTTGGTTTTCGTTCCCGGCGTCTTTGGATTGAACGGAGGGAAAGTGTGCGAGGTGGCGTGAAGCGGCTCAGAGTTCAGAGGAAAAACATCTCAGTGTGATGTTCCTGCTGCCAGCGAGGCCTGCAGGTGCTGCACACCGAGCAGCAGTTGGCGTGCAGTGTTTGATTCGCCTGCCTGCCGCTTCTCCGCCTCGTGTTCCTGGTTTCCTCTGATGTTTGGGTTAAACCGGTGGAGCAGCTGTCGTAGCTGCTCCGATGGATGCTGACACTGACAAAGCGATGACTGGAGAGATTAAAAAAACAGTTTCATTCATGAGGAAGCGGCTCGTCGGAGTTGAGGTGGACTCACACGGCGGTGCCTGCAGAGCAGGTGGCGCCTGTTTGGAGACACGCTGACGACCTTCTTCAGGCGTCTCCTTCCAGTCGCGCTGGCTTGATGAAAGCTTTTCAGATTCTTTGTCTCGCTAACACCTCTCACATTGTCCCCCTGCTGTGGGACATCACGTTATTCTGAATGCAGATTTGATTTCCACGTTATTCTGACGTTGTTGTGAAGAAGTCTGAGATGTTCCTGTTTGCTCTCTCCTGGTCAGGATGACAGTTCACTGAGCAGCGAGGAGGAGGCAGAGATGAGCGAGCCCACATGGCTAGCAGCTGATCTGGGAGCAGCGTCCGACCTGAGCCCGCCGAGCCGAGGAGAGAGGATGCGCCACAGTCCCCAGAACACACACAGCAAGGAGGACGACGGTAAGTTCAGTGCGATCTGCTCGTCTTTTCATGCTGTCCCTGCTGACTGAAAGCAGCACACAAGAACAGTCTGTTTTGTTTGGAGGTGAGACGAGAAGCATCTGAACGGCTTTAGCTGTGAGTCGTTTTAATCTGGTGAAACGGAAAAGATGTTTGATTCTTTCATCCTGCGCGTTTGAACCCGGATCGCACAGATTAGCTCAGTTTGTAGCATTTTGAAGCTTCAGGTGACGACAGGTGACGCCTAAATATCTTCTTCAGACCTTGTGAGTTAATGGAGACGCAGCAGAGAAGAGTTGTGATTTACAGGCCGGTGTTTCATCACTGCAGCCTGAAAAGATGCATCACGTTTGGTTATATTCTCCCTGTTTATGGTCACTTCTGTCGAGACGGTTTGCTCTGATGTAACCGGAGCTCCATCCAGGTATGTTCTGCTCCACCTCGCCGTGGTTCTGTTCATTACCAGTGCCAGAGAGCGGTGACGTGCAGAGCAGAGAGGCTTCAGTGGAGATGAAGATGAAGCACGTGCACGCTCGTCTCACCTGAAGTGATGCACAATAATCAGATTTCTGTGTGTCGCTGTTCGTTTTGATGTGATGCTTTCAGGGGAGCCCTCGTCCCCTTTAACTGTCTTTAGCTTTTCATGGTGCCTTCACTGTCGCTCCGTCGCTGTTTCCTGGACTCTCCCTGCGTTTGGAGACGTCTTCCAGGACTCAGGAGCCTTTCGTTCTTCCTCTCATCGCTCTTCCTCTCTGTACTTACTCAGCTGTCACTCTTCTTCCGCTCGCTGCCACCCATTGTCCCTTTGTCTCTCCCACCTTTCTTACTGTCTACCTGCCTGTCACTGTCCTCCCCACACACACACACACACACACACACACACACACACACACACACACACACAGAGCATTCCTCTGTTGCTCTGCACTGAAAGGCTATTACCTTTTTCTGTAATGAGTGTGTGTGTGTGTGTGTGTGTGTGTGTGTGTGTGTGTGTGAGTGAGTGAGTGAGAGAGATGCCTCAACCATGCATGTTTTGAATGGTCCTGTAACACACTGTACCCAGCACTGAGTGATTGTGTGTGTGTGTGTGTGTGTGTGTGTGTGTGTGTGTGTGTGTGTGTGTGTGTGTGTGTTTGTGTGTGTGTGTGTGTGTTTTCAGCTCTTACTGAGGGAAGACAACAGGTCAGAAGTGTAGTGAAACAAGCCCAGGTTTGTGTGTGTGTGTGTGTGTGTGTGTGTGTGTGTGTGTGTGTGTGTGTGTTGATGTGAGTGGGTTTGACGGTTCAGTGGCAGGAGGGACTAAGTGCTCCAACCAATCTCCATCAAGATCTGCTCCTCCGTGCCTCTGCAGGATGATGAAATAAGTGAAGGGATGGAGGTGGAGGAGAACACTGATGGCTTTCAGTGGACGTCTCTTTTTGTTTTGTCCGTCGTTTGGTGCTTTTACGTTAAACGCTGAGGCGTTGGTGGCTCACACTTCTCGAACATCGTGTGAGGACGGCATTTTAACGTCCAGCTCCTCCTTTGGTAAAAGCAGAATGCAGAAAACATCACTTCCTGTCTGAGATACAGGATCTGAGCACTCGTTTCCATCATGTGGTCCTGTGTTCCTTTAATCTGTGTGAGAGGAGCTAACCAGCAATTATTTTATTATTGATGAATCGGTTTCTTAAAGTCACGTATTTCAGTTTCTTGTTTGGTTTGACAAACTTTGGGTTCAGTTTATTGATACAAGACAGAAAAGCAGAGGATGACGCCGAGAAAACAAAGGAACTTTTAGCATTTTTCCTTTAAAAATTACAGAGACAGTCATCATTGATCATTGATTGATCAGAATCAGCTGACTTAACGTTTCAAGTCGGTGTTTTAAAGCCTTTAATATCCTCAGCGTCTGTCGTTACTCGTCAGCCGTGGTTGTGATTGATTGCTGATATTAAAGGGACTTTCAGTCAGGGAGGTGGAGCATCCATTAAAAACAGACCCAGCGTGGAGGTGTGTGAGAGCACAGTGAACACGTCGCTCCGTCAGCCGCCATCAAATCACAGGAAGTCTAATTTATGTATTTATATCGCACATTTCATACAGCGTGAACTCAGTGTGCTTCACACACAACGTGAACAAAAGGAAATAGAATATGAATATGTGTTTAAGACATATAAAGGAAAAAATCATACAAGTTATCACCCACCAACAAACACACCCAAAGACAGACAGGCAGGCAGGCAGGCAGGCAGGCAGGCAGGCAGACAGACAGACAGACAGGCAGGCAGGCAGGCAGGCAGGCAGGCAGGCAGGCAGACAGACAGACAGACAGACAGGCAGGCAGGCAGGCAGGCAGGCAGGCAGGCAGGCAGACAGACAGACAGACAGACAGGCAGGCAGGCAGGCAGGCAGGCAGGCAGACAGACAGACAGACAGACAGACAGACAGACAGACAGGCAGGCAGGCAGGCAGGCAGACAGGCAGACAGACAGACAGACAGACAGAGCTTCAGCTTGCTTTTAAAGGATGATACAGTTGTGGTTCATCTCATATCATCAGAGTGGTCCCACGGTCAGTGAATGCACCTTCACCAGATGAACTGCTGATGGTGGGTCCAGTGTGGAGACCAGTGTCTGATGATCTGAAGGCTCTGCAGGGTTCAGTTCAGTGTTTCATCAGAAGCCAGTGAAGTGATCTGAGTTTAGGAGTCCTGCAGGAACGAGCCGTCACAGTGATCTGACCAGGAGGAGATGAAGATGAAACATGAACCAGCTTATCAGAAACAGTTGAACTAAGATAACACACACATTTCTGACCTGCTCTCTGAGCCTCAGTCAGTGATCTCTGCAGTGGATCTCCTGCTCTCTGACCTCCATCTCAGACTTTAACTGCAGAAAGTTACTCGTATTTAAAACACGAATGATAAAAAACGAGCAGCCGAGGATGAAAAACTTTCCCATCAGCCTCCTGCTGTCAGTCAAGTAATCTGTCGTTTGTTCAGATGTCTTCTTGTGTTTCTGAAGCAGAGGTGGAGCAGCTGTATGTTGTTATAGTGAAACCTCACAGAGAGTCTTTGTGCTTAACCAGACTTTAACCATTGCAGCTGGTGTATGAGCGTTTTGTGACGGCCGTTCGAAACGGCGGCGTCCTGCCCAGAGAGGCCTCAGGCAAGAACAAACAGCATATGTTGTTGTGCAGGTTAGAGATTTGGAGAACAGCCACGGTTTCTCCCAACTGGCAAAAAGAGCTGCCAAAATACCTGCAAGGCCGACGTGAGCATCAGTTCAAAGCACATGAAGTATATCCTAACAAAATCAATGCAATCATTTAAAAAGCAGCCGCGAAGATGAAGTTCAGCTTAACAAGCTTCATCTTTGAAAGATGCATTGATACTCCCAACTAATGAGTAATGAGAATTAACTAAACATGAGATCTTTCCTCTGTCTTTGCTTTCTGAACATCAGTCTGTGATGCAAAATGCCAAAATATGCATTTTTGTGATGGAAATGCTTCCAGGTACCATCAGGTTTAAACAGACCGACAGACAAACCAAAGGAATGACGTTTGGAAGGAGGAGGGAGAGATGAAGCGGGGGGGGGGGGGGTTGAAGGGGGGGGGGGGGTGGTTGAAAGAAAGAAACTGGCATGAGATGAGATGGTTGGAGAGGATGGCATCATGGGAATGTGGAGGGACAAAGGAGGCCAGCTGGAGAGCTGCGTGTGTGTGCGTGTGTGTGTGTGTGCGTGTGTGTGTGCGTGTGTGTGTGTGTGTGTGTGTGTGTGTGTGTGTGTGTGTGTGTGGCTGCAGTAGGTGGCACAGTGTGTAAGGCCTTGTCATTAAAAGGTCGCTCTGTTCCTGCCCCTCATATAGAAGCCAGAGGACGGCTGTGGGCGTCCAAATGCCACAACACTCAGAGGAGCCGAGAGGCACGGCTGAAGTGCCTTTCCTGCTCAATTAGACTTCAATCCAAGGAAACAGACGGCAGCAAAGCCTCCTCTCGTCGCTCTAATGTACAGGAGTGTTCGTGATGGATGGAGCTCTTGGGTTGGTTGGCCAGGTCGCGCTGATGGCCTCGGTCGGAGGGATGGATCTGTCGGGGTGATGTTCAGGTTCCCGGGGTCTTCAGCACTGAAATGTGTTTGTGGAAAAATAAAATGAAAACATGTCGGTGAGTCGCTCCTGAGGAAGGACGGCCCTCCTCGGATTTGATGATCGCTTTCTAATTCAGATTGAAAGCGGGATGATTCTGGGGTGTCGATCACAAACAAAACAATTCTGAGACGTGAAATTTGATGTTGTTTTGTGTTTAGTGTTAAAGAGTGTGAGATCCCGCCGTGTTCCCAGTTTCCTGTCGGTGTCGCTTCCTCTCCTTCAGCTCTGAGGAGGTGTCTGAGCAGCGCCGGTCACTGCTCCCGCTGTTGCTATGACACTTTCCATTTTGAAGTGCTCTTGAACGTAAAGGCTGAAATATTTTTAACTTTCATCCTGGCGGTGCTGAAAGCTCACTAAGCTCTGAGCCGCGTGGAGAACGGCGGCAGCTCTTTCCTCCGAGGAGCCGCCGCCGCTTCGGTTTCAGCGCCAAGCCAAAGAGCTTGTGGTTGATATGACTCCCAGAGTTAATATCAGGTGGGTGTTTTCCTAACCAGCAAGCTGTCAGGGCATTTAACTGGAGTAGGCAGCTCATTTCAGCAGAGCAGATGGTCCACACACACACACACACACACACACACACACACACACACACACACACACACACACACACACACACGCACGCCAATGTCCAGCTCACAAGCAGCTAGTAAATCACTTTTAAGAGCTTCTGACCGCCACTTGCTTTTCTTCTTTTCTGCTCCACTCAACTTCACAGTGACAGCTGAAGTGAAAAGCTCTTACTGTGTGACGGCTCAGACCGGCAGCCTGAAACCGCCGATGAGTTCAGAGGAAATAAGTGTTGAAAGTTGCATAAAGGAAGCACCGGCCTCACAGTGCGACCACGCGTGTCTGACCAGAAGAGTGCTGGAAAATTTCTGCAGGCAAAAAAACAAGAAAGTCAGAAATCTATGAGGCACTTACAGCCAGACTTTAAATCAAATAAGAATTTGGATGCTTCAGTGTTTTGTTGCACCGTGCTACATGGACAGTCTTCAGCATGCTTGTTCATTAAACCTCAGACAAGCTCTACAGTGTGACAGCGTCGGTGAATGAGCAGCATCCTGCTCCTGTGTCAGAAAAACCAAACCAGGCCGGTCATTTTAAGGCCGTGCAGTCAGTCAGTCAGTCAGCTCTGGGACCCTCAGGTCCAACAGTCCATCACTGAGGCGTCGCTGTGAGAATGATCGGCGCTTTCTTCATTCCTGAAAGCCTCTTCAAGATATGTGGTTTTCATCTGACGGCTGCAGAATGAAGTGCTAGTGGCAAACCGGTGCACTGCAGCGAGGCTAACCTTGACTCAGGCTGTCACTGTGAATTTATTCAGCCTGTGCTATAGGATCCAACCTTGGACAGAGCTCATACTGGCTGGCAGGCGAGCTGAGATCTGCTGGAGACTCATTTCATGACGCTGTTTTTCAGCTTTGTGAGGTTCCTGCGTGTGCGTGTGCGAGGATGTGTGTGTGAGTGTGCACTCCACGCCTCTCCACATCTTTCTGGCTCCGAGGGGCCACGCTCTTCAGAAGAGGCCCCTCCACTGCCTCTCAATCCCGGCCAGAAAGCATCCTCTCATCCCCCCGAGGATGCGGAGAGACGTCCACGCCAGCTCCCCTCTGCGCCGCTGACCCGCCCGCCGAGAGGCTCCCGCCTGCCGCACGGCGGAGCGGAGCGCCGGCCTCCTCTCCTGCAGCCTCTTGTTCTGTAGAGAAGGGATGAAGAGGGCTCGTCAGAAGATGGAGCTGACACTACAGGCCCTCTCCACAGGGGATAAACTGAAGACGGGGAGGGAAAAACAGAGTGTAGAGGATGGAGGAAGGACGAGGATGGCGCTGTCCAGGGAGGAGAAAGGAGGACGAGAGGGTTGCGTGGAAACGAGGAGAACAAAATGGCGGGAAAGTATTGATCTGCTGACATACTGAGCTTGACATTGTCTGTGACTGCTGATGTTACAGATGTGCCATTAAAACTTCTCTCCCCCCTTCTGTCTGCTGGAGGAGGGACAGGAGGAGACAATGGGTCAAACAGATTAGTGGACTCTCGTCCCTCCTTTCCTCTCCACACAGCCGTCATGTAACACGCTGTCTCTCAGCTCTTCTCCGTGCTCTGGATGTGTGTGCAGATCAGTTACAGGTCTCTAAAATCACTCTGTAGGAATTCACCATCAGTGCTGGAAGCTTTGGGTTCATTTTCCGTCCTTTCATCAAAGCCGCGACTTCATTTCCCTCCTCTAAGATACAAATCACTGTCGGTATTATTCGCAAATCTTCGGTACTCTGTTCAGTTGGCAGATTATGTCGTTTTTGTTCCATTTGCAATAAGCCGGATCATCTCTATTACAAAAAACTCTGAATAAAATAAGTGGGATCTGGTGGTATTATCTGCAATACAGAGACATGCACACAGCTAATCCCAAATAAAACCTGAACCGGAATCACGGATTTCCACACTGTGCACGAATGAATGAATGAATGCATGAAGACAGGATACTGTCTCCTAGTGTTTGACCTCGTCTCTGTCCATCATCAGTTTCAGATTCTGACACTGATCAGGAATCAAAGATAAGAAACAGAAGCAGGTGAAGCCCGGCAGGCTCACTGTGAGGAGTCCATCTTATTGGACTGCTCATGCTCATTGTTTGGCAGGCAGAGTGTCCTGTGGTGTTCCTCAAGGCTCCGTTCTGGGGCCTCACACCTTCACCTCATTTTCATGGTGGTGCAGATGATACACAGACATCTGTAGTCTCAGATCTTTGCTCTGATCCCAGAACAGTCTGAACTCTGTAAAAAAAACAGAATCATTTCAATCAAACTGAGTTCACTGACAGCAGTTTTCTGTCCATGTGTTCATCTCTTTCATCCAATCATGTGTTCACAAAGTGGTGAACCTCGCTCCATCATTTCACATCCAATCATGAGCCTGTTTACCTGTGGAATGTTCCAAACAGGTGTTTTTGGAGCGTTCCACATCTTTCAGTCTGTGAAACGTGTTGCTGCATCAGATTCACAATCAGCAGATATTTACAGACATCAGTGAAGCTGATGAGGAAGAACATTAAATATATTGACTCTGAGCTGATTTCAGGTCAGTTTGTGTCAGAGAGGATCAGATCAGCTGATCACATTCTGTCTGATTTAGGTTTTACAGCGTCCCAGCTGTTTGGGAATCATGGTTATAATATGAATGTATTTGCTGGATGTATATATGTGTTTATACACACACACACACACACACACACATATATATCCACTGTATAGACATCCACATACTGCATGAAGTCTGTCTGCTGTCGGAGCCATATGCTTTTTATTCCTCTCTCGCTCTCTGGGTGTGTTTGTCTCTCGCGGGCCACGTTACAAATATTGCAGTATTATTGGAAATATTTTCCCTGAATGTAAACCACCTGTTACCTCGTACCTTTGTGGTTCTAACAGTTCCTCAATTGATTTTTCAGAAAATTGACCGTGTTGTGATATTTATGCACACAGTGATATCATTTGATGGGCCACCCGGAATCCTCCAGCATGTGTCAGATAGATTGTATTTCTGTAAACGCTGCTGCGTTTCGGATTTGCTTCATGTTCTGTATTTGCGCTGTTTATTTTTCTGTTTATTTTTTGTCGTAAGTTGCGTCGTGTTCACACAGGGAGGCAGACGATGCTCGAACAGGTGAACACGGGCGGCCGGGGATGCTGTCAGGTGAACAGGCTGCAGTCAGCAGAGACAGAGAGTGTATGATAATGTATGATGAGGAGAGTTTACCTCCCTGCATGCCTCACACTCCCCTCAGGGACAGAGCCACCGCCACACACACACACACACACACACACACACACACACACACACACACACACACACACACACACACACCTCATCATACCAGGAAGCTGCACATCTAGAAACCTTTGTGACTCTCGTACACACATACATAAATGTATATTCTGTGTGTATATCCAGAGTGTACACACAGTAAACACACACACACACACACACACACACACACACACACACACACGTTGATGCTGTAGGCCAGTGGCCCACATGGTCTAATGTGTTAAAGCGGTGCAGCAGAGGAAAGTAGGCCAGTGAGAAACAAACGATAGGATGACTTTGATCCCCCTCCTCCTCCCTTCCCCTTTCTCCCCCACCCCCCTCACCCCTGCTACCTAAAGCCGAGGGGGTGGGGTGAGGGGGTGGATTGAGGAAGGATGGGATGAGGGGAAGAGGGGCAGCGAGGAGGGAGAGGATCTGAACCTCCCTGCAGGAGGGATGGAGGGATGGAGGTCAGCCGAATTAGAAGGAGAGGAGGGAGCGTTGGATTAAATCATCCTCTCTCTCTCCGTCACTAATAAAAGTGGATGTTACTGGATGGAGGCCAGCAGACTGAGACCAGGATCGTTTCAGTCAGAGGCTCAAACCGGAGCTCAGTTCCTCCTTAAAATCAGGACTGATGTGTCAGCATTGTTTGCCGGCAGCTGAGCATCCGAATGAAATACTGTACGTTCACGACGGACGAGCGTGCAGCTCGTGATTTACGTCCGGTGTCAGAGTTCAGAGCAGGAGGCAGAGGTGGAGGTGGTGGAGGTGTGAGGCTGGAGTCCAGGCGTTAATGTTGCTGTTGTTGCAGTGTTTGTGTTACCTGACGCTCTGCGCTGTGTTCATTTTCCATAACCGCAGCGCGTCCGTGCATCGCCTTGACCCGCTGCAGTCGCTGCCATGTGCACAGAGTCCACATGAATAATTAATATTAGAAAATGTCGGTTTACATGAAGCGAGCTTCTTCAGCATCAGTGTTTGGTTTGGTAATGTGGCTGTCGAGGGTGAGACGAGGGTGACTCGCTGACAGCCGTTTTCTGCTGAGCTGACGAGTTTATTTGGCTCAAAAATGTCTCTTCTGGACATGAAAACAGCCAAAATACAGCACAGGTGAGCGAACGCTGAGGTGAATATAGAGAACGAAGCTGCAGGGAAGAGTGAAAACATTCTTTACCACCTGACTAATAGATCCAAGCTGGTTCATTTGCCTAAATGAATTCTCTTCACATCATGTACTGGACACATTAATTCACCTCTCGCTCAAATCTGGTTGTTCTCGTCACTCACGCTGTTAGATGCTCATTAAGGGAGATGTTCGAGTCCGGCCTGGACCGAACTCCTCATTTTCCACGAGACTGACGAGTGTGGCGCTAACGACGCTAAAACACACGACTGGTCTCACAGCCGCGTCTGTCATTGGCGTTTTGATGTGGTCGGTTTTTAAAACACGTTGAACACAAAGGGAGGCTCTGCTTCGGATAAAAGCGTCCTCATGGTAATTCACTGTGCCCAGTGAACTTTAAATTACAACAGTGTGCCTTATGAATATTTCTCATGTAAATGCCTTCAGCCTTGTTCCTCCAGCAGGCACACACACACACACACACACACAGTTTGAGGTTGTTGTGGTGTCAGCCTGCTGGAGGACCAGTAGCCAACTTAATGGAAACACCATTAAAAATGCACAGAGGCGTGAACATGTGACATTTCCCTTTGATTTTGGGGTTTTTACCAAATGCTTCTGGATGTGGGTTTATTTGTGTGTGTGTGTGTGTGTGCGTGTGTGTGTGCATGCTCTTTGTGTTATGATGGTTAGCTGTGTGTTGAATTATGCACATTCATTATTTTATATTTGTTTGCATGTGGAACGTTATGTTTTTGAATGAGGCTGAATCTCATCCAGCGTGTGTTTAGATAAACTCTGAAGTCTCATCACGTACGCAAGAGTGTGTGTGTGTGTGTGTGTGTGTGTGTGTGTGTGTGTGTGTGTGTGTGTGTGTGTGTGTGTGTGTGTGTGTGAGGGATGCTCTCCACTGAGCGGGGTACAGTAGCTGCTTAATTATTAACACCCCCCCTCCAAGACTCAAATAAGAAGCTATGCAATTAATATTACAAACCCCCCCCACACCTCAACACACACACACGCACGCACACACACACACACACACACACAGAGTAAGCACCAGCTGTGATTGAACACAACCTGTTGACATATTTATTATTGTTCATAGGTTTGTGTGTGTGTGTGTGTCTGTGTGTGTGCATGCATCTCTGCACTGGTGTCTTGCTATGTTTGCGTGTGTGCGCAGCTCAGTTTGTTTTTTGCGTGTTTGTCTTTACAAATGCAGTGTAGTTGTGTGTTTTTCACACTCTGTAAACTGTGTGCGTGTGTGTGAGTGTGTGTGTGTGTGTGTGTGTGTGTGTGTGTGTGTGTGTTCGTGTTCCCCTGGTAAGTGCAATTAGCCGGTTGACTTGGAGCGGAGTGCTGCAGCCTCCTGCCTGGCTGTAATGAGGTCTGGAGCTGTGAGAGACTGAAACCTCTACAACCTTTACACGAGTGTGTGGCTAAACTTGATAAGCTCTCAAATCAGCATGGACACTACTTACTGCTGAAAGTCTAAAGAAGAAGGACGCAGACAATCAGCGACCGGCCGTGTGACTGCTTCCATGGTGTTGTGTGAAGTCCAGTATTGTGATGTGTAATGACCTCATGCCAATTTGTAGCAGCAGTTGCAATTTTCTCAACCACTTATTTCCACCAAGAGTTAGTCTGCAGGGAGTTCCTCCTGTGTGTGTGTGTGTGTGTGTGTGTGTGTGTGTGTGTGTGTGTGTGTGTGTGTGTGTTAGTCCACAGCTAATCTCACGTACTACCGGACCCGTCAGCGGTCATTCTCAGTTTCAGAAAAAACAGTTTTCTTGCCTGCTGACTCCTCACTTCTCTTAGCGGCCAGCAGGGGGCGCAGGTGGTCGGCGAATGCTTCAGGTGGGGAACACGAGGGACAGCGTAGCAAGCGGCTAGGCTAAAAAAAAAAGCAGTCGGCTAGGCTAAAAGCGAGGCTTTCGCAGTCTGTTGCAGGGTACGTTTTGGCCTTGTCGTGAAGAGCTTCCAGCTGTATCTGCAGATTGGTTCAGTGCTCGATGTGTAACGATCCACTGAGAGGAATAAATCCCTGGTTTTGACATGTTTGCTACCATCTTGATGGATCTCACTCTCTGGAGTTCACTCTACTGTCATCACCTTTACTCTTTCAGCCTGAACGCTCATTCCAGCTGTGCAAAGATTAGCTGAGTATTGGTCTAATTCATTCATGATGATTTCGTTAAAAGTTGATCGAGTAGAGAAATATGTGGTGATCCGTCCACCATCTTCACCATCATCCAGATCCCATGAGTTCTCCTCTAGCGCCACCACGAGGTTAACCTTTGTGCTTTTCAGTCAAATGTCTGAGCGACTGTTGGATAAAATTAGGTCCAGATGTTCATGTCCCCATCACGATCTGATACCTTCAGTGGTCCCTTAACCTTTCATCTAGCGCCACCATCAAATCAACATTTTAACTTGTCCATTTGTGACGTTGTTAGCATGCTAACGCACTAAGCTAACGTGGTAAATTACGTGCTGACGTTAACATTTAGCTCAGATGTAGCTTACCACACGCTGTAGACTCCTGGTTTTGTTCTTTTGATTAACAGTCTGCATACTGTTGGATCAGTCGTTCAGTTGTGGAGTTTGTTCCTAATTTTCAGTCAGCAGCGGCCGACTGAAGCTGAAACGACCGGCTGGACAAACTGTGTTCACTGGAAAAACCACCAGAATTATCAGTCGGCTCCGTGGACAGTGAGACTTTTCAGCAGACGAGAGTCAGCAGAAAACATGAGATCTACAATAGAGCGTGCGAGGTTAAAGGTACACCAGGGAGAACGGCTTCCTCGAAAACATTTCATGTGCCTGAAAAACAGGAGGCCTTGAACCATTGTTGTCGACAGTAACATGTTCTAGAAAGTCCATTCAGACTTGAGGAGCGGGCGATGGCAGCCGGCCAGCGTGTTCGGATGATGTTTTTATCCGCCGAGCTGAAGAGCGAGAGCTGAGCGGCGTGGCGCTCGCTGCTTGTTTTCCTCTTCAGGGTGTCAGAGTGTCACGCACCCCACATCCGTCACTCTCCACCCTTTTCCTCCCCCCCGCCCTGTTCAACAAACCCTGGAAGCTTCAAGGTGTGTGTGTGTGTGTGTGTGTGCGTGTGCGTGTGCGTGTGTGTGTGTGTGTGTGTGTGTGTGTGTGTGCGTGCGTGCGTGAGGTTGGGGGTGTCTCAAAGACCTTGGGAGTGTCAGTGTTCTCTTATGGTTTTATGGTGTGGAGGGTTGAAGTGGTCAAAGGTTGCCTCAATAAATGTGTCCCAATCTGAAATTTGTACCCATGGTTATCAGCTGGCCCCCTCCTCCAGAACACAAAGCACCGCACACATATGCAAACACACATATGCACACACACTTACCTTTTCAGTCAGTGCAATAAAATGAAGAGACACATCCACACCTGAGGGACCACCGCACTGTGCAGCAGGGGGGTGGCTGTGGGGCCTAACCGGCTTAGAGCTGATAACACGAACAGGGAGGATCAATGTTTCTGAAACAGATAACTTCATGTGAGAGGAAGTGCGGGCCTGCCGGGACTCGAACACGCATCCACGCACACACGCACACGCCCGCGCACAGCCTGTTCAGTGCACACTGTGCTGCAGACTGAGAGTCTTTAGGCTTTCATGAATCAGTTCAGCAGCATCGATTGAAAAATAAGCAGAACATCTTCAGAGCTTATGCTGCGTTCATATGGGATGGACGATGGAGAGGAGGAGATGTGTGCAAGCATTCACCCCGTTTAATAACTCAAGGCGGTTGAATGATTACAGAATTGGTCACATGAGGGATAAAAATACTGTGTAGTAACAGTTTACGAGAATATGCTTTACATTTGGCCTTCCTGGGGTTCAGAGCTCCCAGAGGTGATGAATCAGACGATCACATGAACACGATTTATTCATAAACTCTACGGTAACTCACGTGGCACATGTTTCCACCTATTGTCAGAGAGACATTTTTTATGGCGTCTTTAACATTAATTTTGGATACACAAAGCTTTGCAGGATATTAGCGGCTTCAGTTTATATAAAAGTGACATTTGACGGTCTGTTCACACATTTCTATCATTTTCAGTGTTTTTAGAGCGAATAACGTGCTCTCACTCATGATCACTGGTATTTAGCGAGGCAGCCATCACACACACAGCATGTATGACAAACCATGTGAGGAGACGTAGTGACAGAGGAGACGGAGACGAACGAAGAGAACGAGGATGGAGGCGAAGCAGCGAGCCCAAAGAACAGAGGCCGAACAGAAAGAGATGAGCTGTGGAGAGAAGAGAGGAGACTGAGTGGAGGTTAAGAGTGGAGGCTTGGCCTGGAGGTGGATGAGATGAGACAGATGTTACAGAGACGGAGGGGCGGAGGGGCGGAGGGGCGGAGGGGCTCTAACCCTCCAATCCAAACCACCCAGATGTTTAAGCTTCAACTCACTGTGGCCTGAACGTCAGCATCCCTCCATCCATCCATCCATCCATCCATCCATCCATCCATCCCTCCATCCCTCCATCCATCCCTCCATCCATCCATCCATCCATCCATCCCTCCATCCCTCCATCCATCCCTCCCTCCATCCCTCCATCCATCCCTCCATCCCTCCATCCATCCATCCATCCATCCATCCCTCCATCCATCCCTCCATCCATCCATCCCTCCAGCTCCAGTATCCTGGTCGTATCCCTCTGTTTCCTCTCTGTTCCCTCCTTTCTTTTCTCTCCATCCATCACTCCCTCATTTCCTGAATCCTCCATATGAGCCAGAAGGGTTAAACACACACACACACACACACACACACACACACACACACACACACACACACACACACACACACACACCATAAACCCATCCAGCCCTGAAAATAATCATCATCATCATTGCTCCTCACCCTCCCCCTTTCCACACACACACACACACACACACACACACACACACAGATCTGGGACTAGATTTGTGCTTCACCCTTCACACATATTGACGTACAACACAAACACACAAACTTTTACACACACAGATTTGTAAAGGATTATCATCCACACGAGCTGCACACATCCCAGAGCTGCAGTTTAGATACTGTAGCTTCCCCTCTCTCTCTCACACACACACACACACACGCACACACGCCTCCTCCTCAGTCATCATCTGCTGGCTTTAGCAGCATCAGTAGGTAAATCCCGTGCTAACAGTATTAGCCGTCTGCGTCAGACTGGAGCGTGAGCGCGTCTCAGTGACGCCGTCGCTTCACGTCCAGCGGGAAGTTCGCACCTCCCCAAAGCGAACTTTTCAAATCAGAAAAAAGAGGAAGAGAATCGATTTTTCTTTCTCTCTCGTCACTTCTGCTCACTTTTGACCTTCTGCCGTCCATTATCCAGCGTAAAGCTCGGCCTCAGCGTCATGAATCACTTTCCGTCGGACACGGAGAATGTCAGCTGTCAGTCACAGTGAGAAACGCCCGTACACCTCAGAGGCTGAGAGGCGCCTGCGTGTGTGCGTGCGTGCGTGCGTGCGTGCGTGCGTGCGTGCGTGTGTGCAGCCCCAGTCCGACTCGGTGTGTTGCTGCTCTCACACAGCGTCTCGTGGGAATCTGGCTCCGAGGATTCGGCCATTGGACGCACCTCTGAAGTGTGAACGTCTGATGGACACTGAGCGAGAAGATGTGCAGAAGGTTTGGATTCGGTTCATTTCAAGCTTCAGTGAAAACGGTTGATGTGGCATCATCTGCAGAAATGACTCAGAAACACTTTATTACTAATGAAGCTCGATCTCTTTGAGTGTGGGGCTGTTGGTCCTTTGAAGACCCCGCCTCATGCTGATGGACACATTCAGCCATCGAGCTAAAGAACTCAGCAGATCCATCAACAGCACCGAATCACAACTCGTCATTTTTTCTGTACATCCTGTGTTTGTTTAATTGCTAATGCAACAAAATAATTTCCCAAATGTGGATCAATACAGAAGCAGTCTAAAGTCTAAAGACTCTAAAGCCGTCAAATCTCCCCATAATATTCTTAGACTGGAAAGTCTGAGCGTTGTTCTTCCCTCTAAAATGTTCCCATTAATAAAGAGGTGATTATGTGTTAACGAGCCTCTCGTTGTGGCCTGATTAAGTCAGAGCTGTGGGGAATTTGACTTTCTCTTATTAGTGTATTTGTTTATTCCTCCCTGCTCACAGCCGTCCTTCCTTTCCTTCCTTTCCTTCCTTTCCTTCCTTTCCTTCCTCCCTGGCTTCCTGTTTGACGGTGCTTCCTCCATGCAGCTCAGCCTCCTCCTCCTCCTCCTCTGGTGTTTGCGGTCCCTTTAACAGGAGCAGTCTCGTCCCTCTGCCTCGATCGGATGTCGCTCATCTCCTCTTTCTGTGTCCTTTTCGCTTTTCCAGCTCTGCGTCTGAAAGAGGAGAGAATGGAGTGTCAAGGGCAGGCCGTCCTGCAGAGCCGCTGTGTCATTTTCTGAATACAAGACGAGAAAACACACTCGCACACACACACACACACACACACACACACACACACACACACACACACACACACACACGCCAGAGTCAGCACCACTTCTATTATCTTCACCCTCTGCTCTCATGCCTGTTTGCTGCTTTATGTTTGGTTGTTCAGTTTCACATCAAGTGCAGAACATCAATCCTTCACTATCCATGCTCTCTCACACACACACACACACACACACACACACACACACACTCACACAAAGCTAACCGCTAGCTGTTGGGATTATGGCTGCAGCCACTAACGATCAGTCAGTTCATCGTTTAGTTTCTAAAACGCTTCCAGACGTCGGCCTGATGACTCCAGTTTCTGTGACACATAAAGCACCAAATCCTCTGATGTGAGAAGACGCACAGACAAGATTGTTCAGCGTTTTTCTGATTTCCACATGATTAAGTGATTGAAGTGATTGCTGGTGGTTGTCTGTCGAGTGCCAGTTAACGAGTAATCGATTAATTAAACTAATTAATTAATGGTTTTAATTAAATTAATTAATTAAAACCATTAATCAGCTGAAGGTTTCATTGTTAATCCTCATTGTTTTTAAAGAAAATCTCAACTCAAAGTCGTTTTACTTTGTTTTCCAGAGCTTTCGTCAGCGTCTCACAGTCTTCCTCTGCAGGTGACTCGTGTATTTTCCAAAGCAGCTGAAAATGTTTGTGACATCTGCGTCTCGTTAAATCAACGTTTCTCACTTCACATTCGCTCAGAGCACAGACGGGAAACCCAAAAACTACACTCGGATAGTGGCTGTTTAACCTCCACGCACACACACACGCACACACACGCAGGAGGAGGGTGGGCACAGTCCTTTATGAATGGCAGTCCTTGGCCTTGTCTGTTGAAGGCAGATAGGAAGGAGGTACGAGCACCCTGTAACCTTGGCCGTGCGTGCGTGCGTGCGTGCGTGCGTGCGTGCGTGCGTGCGTGCGTGCGTGCGTGCGTGCGTGCGTGCGTGCGTTACCCATGAGCTGTAAGGATCATGTCAGGTCGTTGGTTGAAGTTTTTTCTTCTCACTTTTGTCAGAACGTTGAACATATATGGGCTGAACAGGAGAGTCAACATACTGAACAATACAATTACAACCCCAGAAGCTGAATTTATTTATGTATTTATTTATTTATCAGCAGCTCCAGAGCTGATGCTGAATTAGTGTTTGCTGTGTTTTTTTTTTTTTTATTTCAATCACAGGACCTCAGCAGGTAGAAACCGTCTCATCAAATGCTGCATTAATGAACACAAACAGCTGTTAGAGAGTCAAGAAGGTGCTCTGCTTTGCTTACTTTTAGGAAATGTTATGTGAATTTCATGAATGTTTAATTGTGTATTTGGAGAATTTGTGGAGTTTGAGGACAGCGGGTGTCTTTAAATCCATCAGGATTATTTTTTCAGTATTTCATGTGCCGGTCTCACGGCCGTAAAAAGGAAGCAGGCGGCGAGATGTGAAGAGTCAGAAGACTTCAGCTGGTTAATAAAGACCCGAGCTGAGCCAGTCGAGTTTTACAGTGAGGTCATAAAGTTTCACAAAATATGGTTCCAGACAGCAGATGGAGAAGTATGCTGTGTGTGTGTGTGTGTGTGTGTGTGTGTGTGTGTGTGTGTGTGTGTGTGTGTGTGGGTGGATGTAAATGCAGCGCCGTGTCTCCAAATCGTGCCCATTGAGCTCTCAGACTGCTGAACTAACGCAGTGTGCTGCTTTAAAACCCACTGAAGGCGGCCGGCTCGCCTCCCAGGCTGCACTCTGTGACCAAACTTGCTCGTCTGACGTCTTTCTGAATCTACTTCTGAAATATTCTGAATTTTTCCTTCTATTTGTGTTGATTGGTTCCTTGGAAATGTTCACATGAAGGCGGGGAAAGTCTGATCAGCAACCAGCTCTGATTCTGTTCCTGTCAGGATCCCTGAGCTGGAAGTACTCAGTGTATAACGTCTTATATTATTCTGTACATTGTACTGTGTAACCTCCTCATGGTTGTCAAGGAAACGTCTCCTCCGCTCTCCGCTGAGTGACTCCATTAGGTGAGAGCGGTGCGATCATGTGCAGGTATTCAGCTAATTTGTCTATTTTTGAAGGCCGATATTAATATTTGCGTCGATAAACCGTATCTTTGAACTCATGCAGGCGGCGTGTGATCTGTAGGACGGAGAGCTTCTGGAGCAGCGTTTAAGCCATCAGGCCGTCATGTAATAACAATGACAGTGAAACATTTATGCAGTGTTGCATGAAATCCGATAAAGCTGAGGGCTTCACATAGCTGCTGTTATTGATCTGGTAAATATGTAATCAACCTGCATCATGATCATCGTAATGGCAGTGGACAGCACTGACTGAACCGCGTGGGGTTTGTATTAAAAGTACATCATGTGCCTCAGAGGGTGTGTGAGTGCAGCTCTGATCACACACACAGCCTGTGCGCTGACTGGATGACTGGCCTCAGAGCTGGATGTGATTAAAAGTGAAACCTGTAGGACGATAAATAAATCCTGAACGTGAAAAATCGAAACGTGCAGAGTGTCCGTCAGAGCTGGAGTCATTAAAGTCAAAACATTCATTATCAACACCGACCGATCACCTGTTTGAGCAGGTTTTGGGCGAGGAGGTAAACACAGCACCAACAGGGAAAACACAGAGGAGCTGATGGATAGAGGACTCTGGGGGGGGGGGGGGGGTGACCGGGTGAGATGAAGGTCTCCTGGGTGAGACGTGCAGAGACAGAGCTCTGTGGGGGAGCTGAGGACAGATATCAGACGCTTAGAGGACGTATTAGTGACAGGGACGAAATCAAACCTGGAGTTTGGGAATAAATGCATCAGTTTAGGATTAATGGAGCTAATCTAGAGCTCTGGGGGGGGGGCAGATGTTGGGCCTCTGGGTGCTAGTTAGGAGGAGATACTGCACTCTCGAGGAAACTGGAGAGTTGATGAAGAGCTTTTTAGGAGATGGGGGTAAGATTAGGGATGGTGGAGGTGTTGGGGACAGATATAGGGCTCCTGGGGGGCAGTGAGGAGTAGATACAGGACTCCTTGGGGCAGGGGGGGGATGTAGGAACCTGGGGAGGTGCGAGTGATGCTGAGACAGTTATTGCATCAATACACTGGAGCTTACATTGAGTGTGTGTGTGTGTGTTTCTGTAGCTGGTATTGTGGGTAAATGTGTGTGTGTGTGTGTGTGTGTGTGTGTGTGTGTGTGTGTGTGTGTGTGTGTGTGTGTGTGTGTGTGTGTGTGTGGGAGTGGTGCAGAGAGCGAGGTCGGGGAAGAGAGCAGCTCTATAGTCTGGGTCTTTGTGTTCCTCAGTGTGTGTGTGTGTGTGTGTGTTTGTGTGGGAGGCAGGCAGAGAGGGAGGCAGGGAGGGGCTCCCAGCATTGTCTTTCACCTCTCAAGGCCACAGACACAGCCGCAAGCTGCAGGATACACACACACACACACACACACACACACATACACACACACACACTCACACTCACACTCACACTCACACTCACACACACACTCTGCAGCAAGTGACTGAAAAGGATGGGCTGGAGATAAGCGAGAGATGTAGAGGAAATATAGAGTCGATGGGCAGAGGGAGGGGATGGACGGAGAGGAAGAGGAGGTGTGAGACGGAGTGATAAGACAGACGGATGGAGGGAGGAGGAGGAGGAGGAGGAGTGATCAGATTTTAAAGGAGGAGACGACTGAAACAATCAGGGAGCAATCAGATGTACAGAAACACTGTGGAGTGAGACAAGAGGAGCAGAGAAACACACAGCAAAGCATTGTGGGTGACACAGACTGAAGCTGGTATCAAATCCAAGATGGTGCCGCTGGTTTGGCTGGTGGAGAGCATCCGTCTGTGCAGGGATGGTTTCTGATGGCCGCCGTAGAGTTCTTTAAGGTCTGCAGCCAAAGAAACACAAACACACTCTGAGGCCGCACCAAAGATCAGAGACGCTTCACCAAAGTCAAGTTAAACTAAGAACTTTGATGCGTCTTCAATAACTGGATGAGAGCTCCGCCTCCTCCTCCGCCCGCCGCCGGTGTTACACTGTCCTCTGTGACCAGTGTGTGACCTGCAGCACCGTCAGACCTCAGGTGAGTCAAAGCGTTGCAGAACAGTCGGCGGCGCAGCTAATTGATATGTGATGGACGATGAAGTAGAGTGAACATCGTCTCCAGTGCGTTGGTTTCAGTTCTGCAGCTGCAGTGAGGAACACTGAGGAGCAGTGAGGAGCAAAGGTTGTTCTCCCCTGCAGCAAAAGGAGAAACAGTCCAGCGTTACTGAGCGTCACACAGCAGAGACTGAGTACGTGGTGAGAGCCGTGCGTCCCTTCAGGACGGAGACGCTCGGGTCTGAAATACAAACACTGCGCTGTTGTTAAAGTCAAAGTCTTCATCCTCCAGACTCAGTGAGGGGTTCAGATCTGGATTCAGGCTTCAGCGAACGAACCGACCCCTGGCTGTCTGTAGGAATCACACTTCAGCAAACGTCTTCCTCGGCACATCGTGGAGGAAACCGCAGGGTAGAAAATGGAGCCCCGGTCAGGGTGAAGAGGAGGAGAGTGCGACGGTGGGAGGGAGACGGCAGCAGAGGTGGAGAACAGAAACCCAATGATGAGAGAAGACGTCAAAGGAGAACGGCGACCGACCGCTGGCTGATAAACCTTTGGTTCACACACACGCTTCAGCTCTTTTTATTACTGTGACTGTGACGTGATGTGCACTGTGTGTGTATCCCGTAGAGCATCGAGTGTCCGAGTCCTGGACACAGGAAGTGTCTGCTGGATGAGGCTCGTTGTTCCCTCTCAGCCCGCCTGTGGTGGAAACATTGAACGAACCTGCTGGTTTTTGTTTTCGAGCTGTAAAATGTCAGGATTCGCTGCTTTAGTCGGTTTTTATCTCCGTTAAGTGAAAACAAGCATTCTGCAGATGTCACCTTGAGCTCGTGGCGGGTGCTTTGGTCACAGGAGGCCTGATGGAAACTGTCTCTGTCCTCTTTTTAAAGAGTTGCTGCTGTGCCGATTGTTGCGTAGCTGCAAGGGCAGCGAAAGACACTGCGATGGTCGGCAGGTGGCTAACGAGGCAGCAGGTGTGACGCTGAATCTCTGTCCGCCGACCGTCAAACAGCAGCAGAGACGCTGTGGCAAACTTAAATCTCATCTTCCTGCAGCTTCCGAGCGCAGCGCCTCTCGGCTGGATCGGCCTCCACAGGCCATGTGATGCACATGTTTGTCTCTGTGTGGGTCACAGTGCGGCCGCCTCATGTGCTTTTTGTTTACTTGCTGCACAGAGACGCCATTTAAGGCGGGCGTGAGCGTCATGTGCCTCCGTGTGTGCCGCGTGAAGCTGGAGAGGAAACCACCGTCTCAAAGCAGCACTGTGCCGCTTCGCCGTAACCCAGACCACGCCTCGTCAGAGGACTTCACAGAGGCTAATGGTCGCAGCTTTTTACAGCTTTTTCTGCAGATACTGACGGCTAATAAGCAGCAGTTCTTCATGCCTGCAAAGTCAGGGCAGAGCAGAAGGAAATGAGCGTGAGCCGCTGTTGAGACTGACGCTCATGTTCAGATATTTCAGATGTTACGAGCACCAACAAGTCCGTCAGGTGGCAGGAAACTGGTTTCCTTAAGATTTCGCTCTAGTGAAATACAGCCAGGCAGCGTTTCACTGATGTAAGAGAGTATTTGTTGAATGTTCCTGAAAACTGAAAAGCTCAGGAGATTAGAAAGGAGGGATGAAGGCCGCCGGAGGAGAAAAGAGGCTTGTTGTCGTGGTCGAGCTTCGTCCTACGTGTGACCCACTCACCCAGTTTGTCTCTGACTTTATGTACGGCACAGCACGGCGGGGCGGTGCGTTCAAGCGTCTGTCTCCACGGTGCGTTTCAGTGCCCTCACATGGTCTCACACGAGCGTGAACTCAGGCTGAGATGATGATGATGATGATGATGATGAATGTGGACCTTCAGAGGGTTAACTGTTAACTGTTAAACTTTTTGTCTTCAGGTCAGAACAGTTTCAAAGCTTTCAAGCCACAAATTGTCCAAACTGTCACGTGTGACTTTGATAATCTCCAAAAACAAATGTTAGCCAGCAGCAGTGACCTGGAACGCTGAAACGTTCGGAGCCGTTTGTGCAGGAACGTGATGAGGACGCTGAAGTCACCATCTCAGCCCCGATGGTGACTTCAGCCTTGACGACAGATTAAAAGTACATTTTCAACATTCAGCAGGTTTTGTGGTTTGCTGCTCGCAGACAGTGAAGTCGTCTGGAATTCTGTGCATAGATTTCAGGTTTTCTGAGTTTGTTGAAAAAGGCAGATTGTTGCCGAGTAAGTAAAGATGACTTCAGACCAGCAGTTATTTCTGAGCAGGGCTGAAAAAAACGTCGGATCAGAGGTGTAAGGGGACATGTTTGTGAGGTGCAGACCACAAAAATCACATCACGCTATTTTATTTTTCAGTGAAAACGAAATGCAGACACTCATATCACAGGCTGACAGGCCTTTTTTTTGCAGCCCTTCCTCAAAATCTCCCTCCGTCTCCATTTTACGCTGCTCCATGAAGAAATGAATGAAAAACACGTGAGTTACAACGAGAACACTGGAAACACACAGCGATGATAGAGGCCTCGTTGTTTCTGCTCTGGAAACTCTTCCCACTTAGTTTCCCTCAGGATGAAGTGCTATCTTATCTTATCTTATCTTATCTTATCTTATCTGGAGGAAGTAATTATCTTCCATTACAGAAGTCGCATAAAGCATTGATACAAACTCACTTTGTGCTGCCTGATGCAAAGAATATCAGGGAGGGGAGTAGATGAATGCTGGGAGGGGCACAGAGAGAGCGGAACCATAACGAGAAGTGAAGCCAGAGGGAGAGCATGATGAAGCTGAGGCAAATTAATTGGAGTAGCGTGTCTCTGTGTCCCCCCCGTCCAAAAAATGAGTGAATTATTGAGCTGCAAGAAGCCGGTTAGAGGGCGAGAGCGTACAACCAAGAGACGCTCCGACTCCCAAACCGAAGCACGTCACAGTCTGCCAGGCCTGTTCGGATCCCCGCCGCCCCCCCGCCCGGCAGAGTACAGTACATTAAAGTGCATTAAAGCTGCAGCTCCTCTCACTGGCCTACATAGAGTTCACCTCGCCATCAATCTTTCATGGCCAACCCCAAAAACACAGAGCGAACTTAATTTAGCGTGAGTCAACACACAGCCTCCCAGGGTGCAGGAGTGGAGATGAAGAGTTTGCATGTTTCTGAGAGTGATCGTACACGACCCGAGTTCAGGAGGTGACGTGGAGACAAACGCTCGGCCGCTCAGTTTGGAGAGTCTGACGTGAAATCAGGGTCTGTGGCGGCGAAAGCTAAGAGTCACGTCTCAGTCAGGATCCCAGCAGGAGGCTCTGAAGCCGCTCTGTTCATGTTACAAGATGAACTCTCCACAGTTTCTACTGTGTTATTGCACTTTAAATCCTCATGTCAGCTGGAGAAATTCAGTAAAACGAGCCTACAGAGAAAGGCCAGTTTTCTTCTAGACGTGCTGCTTCTACGTTAAATCATTCTATAATTTTGGCTGAGGAGGTGTCGTCTGTGCATGCTGGAGCAGAGGTCCTCCAAGACTCTACAGCAACACGTGGAAGCGTTTTCTGATCCGACGCCGCTTCGCCGTCGTTCACCTGTCTCTTCCAACCCGTTAAAAACTGTTTCATGATGCGACACCGCTCTGCTTGACGGTTGGTTAGATTTACTCACGGTCGTGTTTTGGGTTGAGTCGAGTCGTTGAGGTGAGACCCACAGATTGAAGACGTGTTGCATCCTGAAACATTCGACCTGGAAATATTCAGCGTGCACTCAGAGGCACATTCACAGTATATTAACACGTGGAAATATTCCCACAGGGAGAGCTCTGTCCTCCATATTGTGTGTTATGTATCATGCTGATAATGTGCTCTGTGTGTGTGTGTGTGTGTGTGTGTGTGTGTGTTTTCACTGCAGACAGCGCACACACACATAAACAGACTGGATGTCATTTTGTTATTAAACCTTAAATATTCGCTGTAATGAAGCGTTGGTTGTAGGAAGGCGCGGCGGCGGTTTTGACCTTGAGGTGAAGCGATGTGGGTTCGTCCCTGAGGTGGCCGACGTGATCGTCTGCGGTGGAATATTCTACAGAATCTACGGGATTATCGCTCTGCTGTTAACGTTTACAACCAGCTTTTTTAGTAATTACTGTCTCTCGTCAAACACCAGAAAAACTGAAGAGGTAAAAATCTGAAACAAACATGAAGTCAGCCGTCCGGCCTCTTCGGTCGTCTCAGCCGTTCGTCGCCCGAGTTTTTAAAGGCACGACACCGTGTTCAGTCACACACGTCAGCCTGTGTTCACTTTTTCTTGACTGGCGACTTCCTGTCACGCTGTCGCACAGATCGCGGTGGGCGGTCGGCTGAGACACTGAGACGGCAGGTTTGAGTCCTCAAACTCTCCCGTCCAGCATCAGCTCTGTGCTCCGTCATCCTTTTTCTCCACAGTGTATCTTCACACACGGCGTGTCTGTCGCTCTGTAAATAAAACTGACTTCACTCGTCAGTGGAAGCACCAGGCCAACAAATGCCTGTTTTAAATGAGCTTGCGACCTCTGGAACATCTGTGATTCCTCTCATGTTTCCGCTGCCTTGGTTAACATTTGAAGCCGCCGTGCAGAGTTTCTCTTTCTGCTGACAAAAGGCCAAAAATCATCAGTTTTTAAGACGAGCATCACGTGTCCTGGATGTTCTGTTCACAGCTAAACAGGTTATCAGCCATCAGCCTTACACAAGTCTGAACTGACAGTGAAATGTGCACAGCAGATGGTACTTTATCTGAGTATCTGTCTCCCTCTGACACACACACACACACACACACACACACACACACACACACACACACACACACCATGTTTGCTGGTGTATGGGGTGCTGCAGTTTGTGCAAAGTAGGTTATGAGGGCAGTGTTGACCATTACAGCCTCTGACTGTGGCAAGCAGCTTACCTCACTCACTATTAATAGACACACACACACACACACACACACACACACACACACACACACACATCAAGCAGGCAGGAGATCATGGAGGAATGAATGCATAAGTTAACATAACATTAGTGCTGACGTTCCTTTACTGTATGAGCGTGTAGAGTAAAGTATGCATGAGAGTGAACGTGCACTTACTAAAGTGCTGTTTTCCTCTCGGAGCCTGTTGCTAACATGTCGCGTGCGTTCGAGCTGGTGGCGACCGTCCTCATATTTTGACTGCTGCTCCCACAGCCTCGCTGTGTAACACCAACAGGAGAGGAGGAGGACAGAGAGGAGCATGTGTTTGCTCCCATTATTTCAACACAAAAGCTACATTCAGCTGCTCCCTCCCTCCCTCTTCGTCTCTAATCCATTTTCTTCAAGGTTGCACAGGAGCAGAAGAAGAAGAGGAAGAGAGGGCAGGGTGAGAGGAGGGAGAAAACGAGAGGGGGGAGAGGGCATGCGGGAGAGGAAAGTGGGAGAGAAAAGAGCAGAGCTGAAGAGAAGCCAAAAAAAAAATGATGAGAGAGATGGAGCGGGAAGAGGAGAGGTGGGAAATGAGAGTGAAGCAGATGGAGGGCAGAGCCGGCGTAGAAAATCAGGCGAGGGGAGAAGAGAGGCAGAGAAAACGAAGGGCGAGGCAGAGAAGAGGGAGAGTAAATGAGAGGGGAGAGGAGGAGGAGGAGGAGGAGGAGGGAGGAGGGAGGAGGGAGGAGTGAAGAGCAGAGCCAGAAGGCAGAAGACGAGGAGAGCAGAGGGAACGCGAACAGGAGAAGCATAAAAATGGGAAGGCTGCGGGAGGAAGGGGTGTTTCTGTA